>NC_141876.1:136240000-136297500 GCF_056163025.1 Triticum urartu | reverse complement strand
GCGCTAGCGCCCGCGGAGAACTTTCGTTTGTTCGCCTTCTAAAAGGCCTACTGACCTGCCGGTGAAAAGCCGGTTACAAAACAAATAATAAGACGTAGTGAAAAGGTACCAAAACAACTGAAGCCTACATCCCACTACGTCTGGGTTCCCCCTTCCTATGAACCTTGAGTCAATAGGTAGGGTCAACTATACCAAAGTGGAAGGGCCACTATCTAAGCTATTAGTGGGCTGGTTTGAACTATTGATTTACTGAATCGAGTCAAGCTGTGTTGCGTAACATATAGGTCGCCAAGGCCTAGAAGTACAAGTGGTCGCCCTAACGGTCACTCTCAAACTCACTACTTGAGTGACGAAAGTCACTTAGCTTCTTTAATAGGGCTTGCCAAAGAACCCCTCCGGGGCCCCGGGAAGAGGAAGAAGGAGATAGAGCAAAGGTCTCCTCTTTCTGTCCGCTCTTCCCGGCATGTAGAGATCCGATTGGGCTTATAGTTTAATTGGTTGAAACGTACCGCTCATAACGGTGATATTGTAGGTTCGAGCCCTACTAAGCCCATCTGACCTGCTTAATCAATGACTCCGGTAGTCACCTGAACCACTCTCTCGGATAGCCCACAGCCTCTCTTCTGGATGCGAAAGAAGATTCGATCAACATACAAGGTTTGCCTTCTTGTGAGAAGGAGGGTTTTGAATTGTGTTCTCAGTGCAAAGGGAGTCTTTGAGAAGGTTCCGTTTTTCTGAAGAGAGAGAAGATCAGTAGAGCAGTCCGGCAGCTGTTCGGGGGTCAGCTTTGGGATTTGCCTGATCGACCCCTACCAGTGTATTAATCTACAAAAATGAAGATTGACATTTGTCAATTTACCGGATCTATCCTCTTCTACTAACTTTACAAAATGGAAGGGAAAATGTGAAGACCAAAGATGTCAACTACTAAGCATAGTCAATTGCAAATCGGCCGGTTGGTTTGCTTCTCTCCAAGTATGGGAGATTTTCCAATCTTCGAAACACACTCGTACTTTCTTGATCTTATGAAGAAGGGGCTTTCCTTAGCTGCGGACTTTGGGATCTTGAGAGTAGACCATGTCTTACGTTAGGGAATCCGAATCAATCCAAATCCTCTGACACTCCTTTTCAGCTGCTATTTGAATACATGTTCAGATGCAAAAGAGCTCGACTTCGAGTATGGTCTTGTTCTTAACTGCTTGAGAGAACGCATATATCCCCTTTTTATTGCTAAACCTCCACAAGCCTTCCCATGCTCGGTAATTGAACCGTCCGTCTTCATCTTAATCCATTCGTTTCCCGGTGGTCAACACACAATAGAATATGTTTGTTTTTGATCGGATTGAGACAAAAGTACCATTTTTTAGGATGTTCGCCGATTCTTCCTCTTCTTTCTCTCATAAAACTGGAGATACTAGCTTCTAATCTGCATATTTTTGCAAATCCTTTTCCATTTGGATTTTTGAAAACATTAACTTACCTCTAGAATTCCACTATATATAATGTTGATGTTCCGCCAAAATGTGCCAGAGCGAGTGAAAGGCAAGCCTACCCACGGTGTTAACTTGCCATCCCCAACAAATCTGCTAGCAGCCCATTCGAGTTCCGCTTGGAAACAAGAAGCTCTTCTTTATTTGCGTTTTTGCCCAAGATAAGCCCATTTTCCAGAGCCAAGCCTATTATAAGAGTTCAACTACCATATTCGGATGGAGTCCAAATGCTTGCATCTTGGGCTGAAGAATGACCCAATTCCTTAGCTTCCATGCATTAATCATATCCGGGGATGTGGGAATAGGGAGATGCCATCCATCTACACGACACGATAGCTTAAGCAAAGAATAGAGAGAGCTAAGCTAGAATACAAACAAAAAAGATATTCCACTAGCGTAGGCCTACCATAGAAAAGTCTAAAAAAACCTTTTCTTTGTCTGTCAGCGGGAGAGAAAGCAAGCTTACGGTGCTTTGGATGTTAATGTTTTTGTAGGATACTAAACACCTATATATATACACATTGTTTTATACTCCTCTGTACAAGCGTATAAGAGCTATTATGCTCGATAAAAGGAAGTTTATGAATAAGTAAGTCTTTCTTTTTTGAATAGCTGGCGGGAGAACTTACTTTTCTAGCTATCGTATGAACAATGCCGTCCGCTTTTCTTTTTTGAGTTTCCATGGATCTCTCCGACCAAGTAGCGGAAGCATGAAATGCTATTCACGAATGAGCATTGCTATCTGATTCCTACAAAAGAGATAGGGGAAGCTCACTTTTGTCAAATGGGGCTAGAAAGCATAGAACCCCGTCTTAAATCAACCGGTGAATCCAGAATCAAAGTGAGGAGAACAGGATATGTTATGAGAAGAGTGACGTGGGAATAGATTGCATTTCAAAAAGAATCTATACACTCAATAAGCCAGAACGGGAAGATTCAACTGCAAAAAGAACTGGTATGGTGTGAGAAGAGGCCTATTCTCAATAATGAACAAGATGATGCAGCTCTAGTTGCTGGAGGCAGAGGACGTGGACGCGGCAGGAATAGATCCAGGGGGAGGATGCGAATAAAAAGGCTATGAGGATCATAAAAATTGAGGTGGAGGGAGATTGTATAACTAAGGATCGAGTAGAGGAAGACGTCAGTCTTTCAGTTGTAGATGATCATTACCGAAAAAGATGTACATTCGAATGAAAAAAGAGGGCCTGTCCGAGAGGAAATAAAGAATATTCATTTGTGGATTCTTCCGAACAAGCAACGGATTGAGCAACTAGCGCGAAAGCCGTTGCGCGTTAGCGCATCCATTTTCTTGCTCGGGAACGAGGGGACTAAAAAAATTGTCAAAAGCCATCTTTCTCTTTAACTAACTAAGTATTCTTAAAAATATGTATGTCTATGAGGTATTTTGACTTAATGGGAAGTAGGCATCTCATTCATAGGCAAGAGCAGGCCGGCCTGAAGGCATGAACTGAAGGCAGGCAAGAAGGCATTAAATGGCTTTTAAGGATTCGGTGTAAAGATGCGGAGTACAGTATCTTTCTTTCTATAAAAATATATGGAATCCGCGATCCTATCCTATTTTTGAAGTCATTTTTTCATTCGAAATTATTTTCTTTCGCAAGAGCACTCAAACATAGATTGAAGATCTTCAGTTCTTCGGTCGGCAGCTGCAGTCAGTAATAGCAAGCAGCGTCCCATACTACTTTTCCTTTGAATGTTCATTCTGGAATTGAATGTCACAAACAAGACTCATACTTCAGAAAAAAACTGCTTGAATCAGGAGCTGTAATTCGCAGCTTTAGAGATAGGGGCGGCAGTCACAGCATTGGCAGCAGTGAGCAGAGGTCAAGAAGAAGAAGCGGTAAGAGCAGTTAGAGAGCAAGCAGCGGCTCATCAAACCTTTCTGTTTTGGTTACAGCTCAAGCGGTTTGTTTTCAAGTAAGGTACTCAAGCAAGCTTTCCTCCTGAAGACAGAGTTTCGGGTGAGCTAGCAAAGAAATTCAGCAGTTAACCGGAAATTTAGGTCAAATTAGCATTTTGTAAGTTTTAGTAAGGCCAGTTATGGGAAGCAGGCCATGGAGAAAGAGAGGAATCAATTGTCCAACGCTATGTTAACAAATACGTGAAAGGTTTGATTATTCCATACACTTGAACGCGTTCCTTATCAATAGGTTTCGGAGAGACTAGCAATGATTGCTTGACGATCTTCACTGCATGAGACTAGACTTGACTCAAGCTTCATACGAAAGCATTTACTGAACTAAAGCCGTTGAGCCAAGCCAAGCGAAAGACTTATTCGAAGAAAGCTTTAAGAGAGTTTGTTGTCCCATGCCTTTCTGATGGTGAACCTCCTACTGCTTCTTCCAATTCTGAAACTGGGATTGGCCTGTTGACTTTGCCCTTCCTTTAGACAAAGAGCCCCCAGTTTCGCCAAAAGACCTCTGCGTGTTGTCATTCAACTCCACACAAGCCTGTCGTTGGGCTACTTGCGTCTTCGGCAGATACAAAGGAGAAGTGAGAGTCGGTGAAATAGCCCTCCAACTCATAGCTCTTCTTGCTTAACGTGAAAACTCTCCTTTCCGATGAAAACGATAAAGAAAGATGTCAACTACTAAATGTGCTGCTTTGTGAATTTGATACTAGGTAGTTCTCCCCCCTCGGCAGGGAAGTAGTCTTTGCGACTTACATCTCTACTACAGGAGGGTATGAACCTCCGGATCTAGGCGAGGTGATGGAGGGGAACTCCAACAGGTTTTGGTTTCCTCCTCACTGATTGATGGAGCCCAAGACTACTTGACGACTTTCGGTGTGGGGTCAGCTTGAGCCGAGGTCGTCTCGTAACAAGAACAGGAAGAATAGCAAACAAGCACACAAGCAGGAATATAAATATTGGCTGTCACTATCCTATGGTTAGCAATCAGCCACGGAGCTGGAAACTTACAAGCCAGCAAGTCAACCTCTGTCAGATCTTCGGCCCAGTTTATGGACGAAACTGACTCTACTTCCTCATTCAGGCTGATATGAACTGCAAAAGTTTTCATCTTTAGCGTGGATATCGTAGGTATAAATGAAAGAAACTGGAATCAGGAAGTTGTTTCTTTCTCTCGATACGCAGAGGGGAGAGCATGCCCTGTCTCAGGCAGTATATCAGTCGTTAACGATCTTACCGGGACACATCCAATTGAAACTAGAATCCCAACCTCTTTGGAAGAAGCTCCAAATAGAAAAAAATTCAGAGCGGGGAATCTTCCTACAAACTAAAATGTGTTAAAAATATATATACCTACCTCTTCCTAGAAAAACTGGAGTTTCAGGCACCCTCATGGGAGACATTGGATGTTGTCAACCGGACTTAAAATGCTCAAACAGCTCTTCCCCCTTTGACTTAGTTTTCGCTCTCCTCTGTTTCTAGTAGAAAAAGCCTGATCCTACTTTGCGAGTCCAACAGGTCTAGTATTCTTTTCTTTTTCGTCTGAGGGAACGTGGTAGCCCTGATCTAGCTAAGACTTGAGATTCCATTCTATTTCATTCTGATCTCGTTATGAGGAAATAGGTGAGGCGAGGCTAAGACAAGATATGGGACTTCCCGCGCTAAGTTGTTCCAATCTTTGTACTTAAGTAACCGAACTCGAAAGTGCTGCTATGAGCTAGATTTGTGCGTACAAGGGTAAAGAAGCGAGCAAGGCTACCTTTCCGCTGGAAATCCTATACCTGAGTGCTATTTGATCAGAGTGAGTTGTAATTGAGCTTGATTTACTTGCTCTTCTATTTGCATTTTTTGTTAAGTATGTGGGTGACTCATCACCGTGAGATCGGTTGGTCGAAAATTCTTTTCAAGTAGTCTCAGTCGGCGAACTCGGCTCCACAGAAGAAGTCAGTAGTGAATCAAAGAACTCATGCATGTAATCAGTGACTAGGGATCGATCAATCGGATGCAACCGAGCCATACAAAAAGAATTGGAAAAGGGATGACGCAAGAGCAGCGGAAGGTGACTTAGCAACATCAGTCATTTCCTATAGAAAGGAAGGAAAGGATCTCTCTTCTGTCTAGACGAAAGATCTCATTTTTGCTACCGCTCTCCCTCTTATGAGTCTCTGTCAGCCGTTGTTTAGTAGCTTTCAACGCGAGTTCAGTCATTCTCTTATATACTGAAAAGTACGAACTGACTTAAAGCACGAACATGAAGGAAAGGCTGAATTCGAAACATCTTGAATCGGATTCTCTCTTCTCAGAGAGCTTGAGAGTGAAATGAGTGGGCCGGCCAAAGAAGACCACTATGGAAGTGAAAGGGGAGGGCAAGAGCGGTTCGAAGACCATAGCCCGATGTGGGTACATTGGCGTCATCGTCGTATGAAATTCACGCACAAAGGGCGCCGCATCACTCTCAATGGAATTCAAGATAATCCTTCCTGCCGTCCAATCTCTGTCCGTAAGCTGCAAGGATTGCAGAAACGGGGTGCTGTTAGCCAGTGTGTGCAAGTGCGTCAGATTCACCAGGAGCATGATCTGCAAGCAATTACTCTGGATGCTGATCCTGCAGAGCAGACACCTCCAGCTGTTCAAGAACTGCTACAGGAGTTTGATGCTTTGTTCCGGGAGCCAAAGGAATTACCCCCTCGTCGTGCCTGTGACCACCAAATTCCGTTGGTGCCAGGTGTAGTGCCAGTCAATGTCCGGCCATATAGATATGCACCCCACCAGAAAACAGAGATTGAGAAGCAAATCTGTGAGATGATGAACAATGGCATTATTCGTCACAGCACGAGCCCCTTCGCTTCTCCAGTGCTCTTGGTTCGTAAGAAGGATGGATCCTGGCGCTTTTGAAATATCCTATGTCAGTCGCGGGTTGTCCCAAGCTCAACGTAGGTTCGCAAGAGAAAAAGAGGGGGGTACCTTGTCTGTCGGTCGAAGAAGGCAACAAACAAGTGGAAGCAACCGATGCTTTGGTCATTCTACTCCTTGATGCCAGTCTGTGCTTGCTGTCATGTTGGCAAAAGCGGGGGTTTTGGCCGGCTTTACCTACTATTGGATTTGAACCAATGACTCTCGCCGTATGAAAGCGATACTCTAACCGCTGAGTCAAGTAGGTCAAGCTGAGTCAAGTCAGAGAAAATCGAAAAAAGAGAAAGCCAACCAAAGCGCAACCAGAGTTCTCCGCAGGGTGGAGCGCTAAGAAAGAGAAAGTGTTATCGCTATACGAAATGAAGCAGCGGCTAGCACACTAAGATAAACCACTTGGTTTAAAAAACTGCTTAGTGGCGTGTGATTTCAACACTATTCCAGAGGTATATGACAAAAATTGTGGGAGAGACCTCTATGTTCCTCAGATTAAATCATTCTATGATTGTTTACAATTCTGTCATCTATTTTACATGAGGGCTAGAGGGTGGTCTTGGAGCAAGAAAAGTGTTGAGTCCAGGCGCATTATGGTACGACTGAGACTGAGTTGGGAAGGAGCAAGCAGTTGGATTGGCCTGACTCTTCAAGACCAAAGATACTCGGTTTCCTCTTCATCAAGTCACGAAATTCGACCCTTAGTTAGCAGCACCAAAACTAGAGCAGGCCCAAGACAAGCAAGAACAGTCAGTCAGCACCTATCAGGCAGGAAGCAGACAGTAAGCTAAGAATACTGGAAGAAGGTGGTCGCTCAGCCAAAGCCCTAGTTCAACCAGAACAGTAGGGAAAGCGGTAGAGGCCGCTCCGTAGCTTTGGTCGTCGCACTCTAATCCGCTTTAGAAGAAGCGGCTATTCTATTGCTTGGCTATAAAGCCTATAAGTAAGAACTCTGGGGAAGGAATCCGATCTGCAGATGAAGCAGAAGCAGGCAAAAGGCGAGTGCACAACGAGGAATTTTCCATACTAGATGGACTCAACATTACCGAATCTACTCTGAGACTCTCTTCTCTTCATGGTTGGCTGTAAAAAAGAGTCTCTTTAGTCCCCAACTCTATGGATTTTACTTTTTGGCCCCTGCTCTCGATGTTTGCTCGGGACGAGAGGCTATGAAATAGTTGAAAGCAGATGCAACATTAAAGAAAGTCAATCCAGTAGCCTTAAGTCGTACCGAACACTATGTCCTAATAGTAAGGGATTTCTTTCAACCCGGTGGTAAGCCGGTGGTACCCGGAGAAAACGTTGCCCGAAGGAAGGGACTAAACCCATCTATTCAAGTAGTAGCCAAGTAGTACTGAAGGAGTATCTCCAAGTTAAGGAGTACCAAAGGGAAGGAAGAAAAACCAAGTGAAAGAAAGAGATCGCAATGGTCTAAGATATAGTCAGTGAACAATAACTCAGATCTGATGTCGGATCGAAACAAAAATGCAAAAAGGCAACACAAACGTAAAAGATCGAACTCTAATTTAGTTACTGAGTGAGATGTTTTGCTACCTACAAAAGGTTGGTTCTTCCCCTACAACCCCTACCCCTCCAAGGCAGTACTCTTCATCGGCAAATCCGAATGTCTCGATCCGAGTTGAGACCCACCTACAGAAATTGATCCATCAACGACTTTTTCTATAGTGGCAGGAAGTCTCCAACTCTTCGATATGCGCTAGCTAGGTAATCCCTTTACTTAATCTGATATGGGATCTCTTGCTACCAGAAAGGAACTGAACTGGCTTGCCCGGAAAGAATGGTTTGCGACCCTTGGAGAGCTAATGGTACTGGACTGATAGCGCACTGATTGAACCGACCCCGGACGTACCACTGGGGAACCTGTGGCTGGAGAGAATCTCTCGCGATGGAGAAATGTCAAATGGGAAGCTCTATGGAGGCACACATCGTGTCATTCATCATCGAAATGGGACTGACTCGCTCGGGAACAGGCACATGATTGAGGAACTTTTTGGCGTAACACACCCATAATGGGGCAATCTGACTAGCTGGTCAAAACCCTTCCCGCAGTGTTTAAGTGGTGCTGGAAGGAATCAAGAGGGGAGGAGGAAAGCTGTACCAGGTGGAAGGAGAAGAGCTGATTGCTACTAAATTAGAACAAGCTTAGTTCTGCATGATGGCTCAATGGTGCATGGTCAACTCAGTAAACCTAACATCTCTGATCTCTGATCCAATTTCAACCCTACTGAACTCTTAAGAGTAGGTGTTTCAAGAACCTAAGTCCTTACAAAAAAGAATCCATGATCACTATATACCCTCGAAGTTACTGAGCCCAAACATCTGAAGCCATACGGATACTCACATCTACAAAAGGCTAAGATTGAGAATTGAGGAATTGCTGAAGAATTCACTGATACAATCCTCTACTAGCCCCTTTGCTTCACCTGTGCTGTTAGTGAAGAAGAAGGATGGGACATGGAGGATGTGCATTGAAACCAGGCAGCTGAATGCCAGTACAGTAAAGAAGAAATACCCAATTCCGGCACATAGATGCCCTATTGGATGAGTGGTGCTAAATATTACAGCAAGATTGACTTAAGATCTGGCTATCATCAGATCAGGATGAGAGAGGAAGACAAGCCCAAAACTTCATTCAGAACCCTGTAACTATGAATTCAATGTGATGCGGGCTTACAAATGCTCCTGCAACGTTTCAAGCACTCATGAATGATGTGTTCAAGCCCAAAAGATTTGTGTTGGTTTGATGATATACTTCTTGACAGTAAAACACTGAAGGAGCATCAACAGCACTTGCAGCTAACACTTTTTCTGCGGAATCAGCTACATGCTAAGATGAGCAAGTGTGAGTTTTGACTTTCAAAGGCGGAATATTAGGGGTAAAATGGAAAATAAGGTGGCAGATGCATTTAATAGGAGAAAGGCCAGAACATCTATCCAGCTGGTCCAAGGTGTGCAAACCGCTTTGTGAAGGCCGACTGAGAATGAGGGACCTAGTAGTGTATTTCGAAGCCTTCTAGGCAAAGCTGCTTTGGCGTGCACTGAAAGGGCGTCTTCCTTTCCTATATTATACCAGAGGTGAGTGCATAATCTGGTGTAGAACGGAGGGGATATCCTAAGTTGATGTGCACAAGTGCTTCCTCTAATTGAAGTCGATTGCCTCAACCAATTTCTTAGTACATCAACACAAGAAGTGGCGAATTGGGGATGGTACTACCTCAGTGAAACTGTGGGAAGATGGGTAGGTGGGGCCTCTCAACCAAGACATCACAGTTGGCGAGTGGGGACTCTACTGAATTCTAGCATGGGTGTGGTAGATTACTGACGTGAAGCCGGACCTCTATGAGTGCTCTACATGGCCGGATCAAAGCTATTCTAAAAACTAGATCCATTGGAGTGGGAAGTACTCAAGATGTAGAAGAGGACTCAAGCAGGTTTGGTCCTCTTTCTCTGATGTGTTCTTAGAACCCACTACCCTCCCTCCTAAAAGACCATGTGACCATCGGATTCACCTCACGATAGTCAACCAGTGAATCAAAGGCCTTATAGGTATTCACACCACCGGATGAAATTGAAGCCATAATCAAGGAGTTACTCTAGAATGGTACTCTACAACCTAGTTCATGCCTCACCGGCTCTTCTTTACAAGAATAAAGAAGGTTCGTGGCGCCTATGGATTATAGGCAACTCAATGCGCAAACCGTAAAAAAGAAATACCCGATACCGGTCATTGATGATCTTCTGGATGAGCTACATGGTTATACTGTGTACTCAACAATCGTTTTATCTATTCCCACATCGATTCACCAATCCTGGAACTCGTTATGGATAGAAGGTCCGTAGAAGTGAAAGTAGGACGACGGGAGAAAAGAGTAAGGAGTACGGGAAAAAGAAGATTTTGGACTTTTTGCCCATGAAGAAATAGTAGCATTTGAAACTGGAAAGATTTACTTTGGATAGTAAATCCCCAAGGAAGGGCTATAATCCAAACAAAGGAGGAGCTAGCGGACAGTTCAAATTTCAACGATTAGGGAGGGGAATGAAACATTTGTCTTTCACAATCAATTCTTTCTTTTTTTATGTTTAGGACACGCGAAGCGAGAGCGAAACTCGCTATGAGGAGAAGACTCGGCAAGAGAGGTTTGAACAAGAGGAACTGCCGTCTAGTTGAGTTTGATCATTCTCTCTTTCTATCTCTCTTTCTTTCAAGAGCTGAATAAGGGCATATCCGCAAAGGAGAGAGAAATCGGACTTTCTTCTTTACCCCCCTCATTATTCAAGACGTGAATATAAAGTGTATTGTACTCCCTTGGATCTTTTTCGGGATCTTTACTCGTCGTTGATCAAGGAAGCTAGAAGGAAGATGGGTGGTAGGGTGAATGGACATTCATATCCTCTCCGACTCGTCGGTTAGGAGAGTAGCAACCAAAAAGAAATCATTATACAGGATAACTGCTGTAGAGATAAAATGTAGGAAGGAGAAAGTTGGTTTCAATGAGTCATGTGAATTGTAGAAGAAATAGGTAAACAAGGCGGGTTAATATATATACGTTGAAAAGCAAGGGGATAAATTGAACGAAATGAAGAGCAATCCAGAATCCTATTTTGTATACTATAAGAAAAAGGCACTGAAAACTTGGAAACGGAAGATGTTGTAACTGATATGGGTAGTCACACATTAGGCAAAATGGTGTAGTGGTTGGGCCAGGTAGCTTCTTCTTTTGAACAGCATTTCATTCTGTTTTGGATGCTTTCTACTATGTTTCAAGTGATCAAAGAAGAGTTTATTTCCCACTACTCATATCACATCTTATGTGTTGATGCAAGCTGACTAAATCAATAAGATGGTATTCGTATTTGATTAGACAAGATGGTATTCTTCTTTATTCCGGAGCACAACAATCCGGATCTCTATCTTATAGCTTATCCTTCCTATTCTGTATGTATTACGATCATGTCAAGTCAATGGTCTGTCTGCCCTGCAACCGGTCTTGAATGGCTTCAGTGAATTGTTTGCTGAGCCTACAGAGTGACCTCCTAGGAGGACAATAGACCACAAAATACCCTTACTACCAGGCACTAAACCTGTCAATCATTAGAGAAGGGACAGAGTTCAAGAAGACTATCTTGCCTGTTTGGTAGAGAGAGTACCGGGTATTCCGATGGTTAAAGATTCAAGTCTTAGTGGCAAAGGGGGACAGCTCTGGCCTGCAACCGTTTCCACTTTACGGCCCACAGCTTGTGTTCTTCGGTATTAATTCGGTTTCTGTTTGTTTGGCTTGTCTCGTGCACCACCTGAATTGAATCATAGTAATGGGACTTTGGTAATCTAGTGATGAAGTCAATGCTGATAATGGACCATGCTTCATCAGGAATGGGTAGAGGATCGAAGAGGCCAGGGAGTTTTTAATGTTCTACCTTAGCTTGCTGATAGATTTGACACTTGTTGACAAAAGATTCCACTGATTGAAAGATTCCTGTCCAAGCAAATAGTGCCTTGATGCGGTGATAAGTAGCAGTAATGCGAGAGTGGGCACCAATACCACTGGCATGAAGTGCTTGCAAGATGTTTTTTTTCATTTAGAAGTTTGCACCAACCCATACTCTTCCTCTATATCGAATGACCCCATTATGCAATGAATATTTGCTATTCTTGTGAGTGCTCAGGACTGCCAATTCAGATAGAATAAAATAGTCATACAAGTATCCGGTATAGATAAAATAGTCTGTGTGGATTTGAGTCACAGTATCCGGTATGTTTCTACGGAATGTCTATGGAATACATTAAAGTGTCTACACAATCTGGGAGTGATTTCCCACATCTTGAGGGAATTTATATCTCTCCCAATATATAATGCCGACACTAACCTCCAAATTCCTCGTTATAATTGTATACCATTGATAGGTGAATTGAGTGACATGCTCCTACATCTCTTTTTTCAGCATCAATTCGATAGGGAGGTCCTGAGCTGGTATGAAGGCGTTCTTTATACAAGATGGGACACCAATGTCCTTCTAGCTTCAACACGGTATGATTCATATCATCTTGACCGCCCTCAAATTCTAGACATCTTAAGGCACGTAAATCTAAGTGGATGTATTTCCGTGATCGAACGTGGTGGCGGGGAAACAGGAAATCCTTTTGGTAATGCCGTGGGAATAGGAGTTGTTAGAGCGAGGTATTGCAATGAAACAGATTGTTCAATAGATTTATTCATTGCTAAGGGTAAATGTCATTTTCATGGTAAAAATTCCAGAGAGGAGTTCCGAGCTTCAAGGATGCCGGATCGCACCATTCATAAGATAAACCCTTGGGTGCCCGATGAGGCACAAAACAGATAACCAGACTGTGCCCTGGGCAAGGAAATAACCATGGCAAGCCACGAAAGGAATGAATAAGCTCCCTCCGGGCTCTCCCTTCGGAGTTTCAAGCAAGTGGAACTCACAAAAGTAGCGCAGCTAATGAATCAATGAATCAGTGGGCAAATCGTTGTGTCCATACATTTGATGTGCCTTTTGAAAGTCGCATTTGTTTTCAACAATCGGAAATGGGAATATTCCATTCCATGGCATAGTTCTCAATGTTAGTAAACGGAGTGCGTTATCAACTCAATAATAAATCTCCCCTACACCGTAACCGGATTACATTCATTCAAGTTGGCAATCCCCTGATCTTTGCTTCCAGTGTGCGATCCGAATTGACATATAATGACCGTAGTTAGCAGGCAATGGCCAAGGTCAGTGCATCTCGAACTAGTGGGTCACTATATCTAAACTATCTAATACAACTATTGAATGCGCTTTGAATTACACTTCTGCTCGTAACCACTACGAACCGGAAAGGAAGGAAGCTGCTTTAGAGGAGGGATGCCGTCAAACAATGGATTTTTTATATGCTAAAGATACTGGTTCAATATGTCATTTCCGAAACCGAGGACCACACTGCTGGGAGGACAACTCAAGCACCAAAGACAAAGGTATCGCTTGTAAAAGTGATTTTCATCGTAGTACTCGCTCTAGCGTTAGGTTCATTGCAGCGTGTAAATACCTCTAGCCCTAGGGAAGGGGGCATGCCATTCCCAATGGTGGAATTTCTTCTTGTCTGCTTTGCCGAGGAGAGCGCTCGCTACCCGATCCCCCTAAGCTAATGTAGTTCCCAGGTTGCCTACTAGATACCGTTTACGGCTATATCCTTGTAGGAAGCCGAGGAAAGAGATAATTGATAGTTGCCAAAACCACGTAAAAGAAATGAGATTGAACATATTTCAATTCAACAAATTCTGATTGTTTCATTATCAAATGCAAGGGATGTGGGACAAGGTTCTATTATTGGAGTTAAGCGGTGTAGGAGCCGTGTCGTTCCTGTGTATTAGCTCGTTGTTAGAAGCCCCGAAGGGCGTAAAGGGGGTAAAAGATTTCTCGGAAGCAGCTCTTCGCCTATGGGAACTTGCTCTTTTCTTTTGTTTTAAAATGCAACCTATGCTGAAACAGCCGAATAAAAACCAAAAAGTAAAGAGGTGGATCAGTTGATCCTTTTCTCGATTGAATGCGCTTTCTATCTATCTATACCGGTACCAGGAAAAGCAGAATAAGCAGTTGAGCACCAAGAAATTCCTGTTTCAAGTAAGTACGAAGGGGCAAGAGAGACTGTCATAATATTACTATGGGAGACGGATCCTGTTAAGTCAGTACGAATGTGATACGAAAAATCCTCTTCCATTCTTTCCGGCTGGGCAACATGACTGATGGGAATGTTCGCTACTGCTTCGGTGTCCATCTCATACATATGTTCTCTGACCACCTCCATATTCCACGGCCTCGTTGCAGCATGGATAAGATCCGACACAAACATAGGTGGATCATTGGACCGCGGGCACAGCGGCGTCATAACATCTTGTTTCTCAAGAGTACGTAGCAATCGGTGTAAGTGCATCTAGTGCCACCCCTAGTTGGTTTTGGAGCATTGACGACAAACCTAGTTGAGGGACTAACGTGTTTGTGAGAATTGCAGGCAAACACAGGTAGAAGTCCCTCATTGATTCGGGTTTATTACCAGAGATGACCCCTAAAAATGTACGAAGACATTGAAGACAATGGTGGTTTATGAAGATATTCATATTGAAGACAATGACATGAGAAGACTCCCTAGGAAGCTTATGGAACTCGAAGACTGAGATCCTTCGTGGTTTTATTTCATTTATGCAGTGTCATAGGAATCACCGTACGGTTAAGTGGGGTCCAAAAGAACCAGTCAGAATGACTGTAGTGATGCCTAATTCAAATCCTATGTCTTCGAGCGAAGACTTTGAGAGAAAATCTTGTCCAGAGCCAGACAAGTCAGCTTTACTTGTAGCCCAAGTAAAGTTGCCGTGTGAGTTCAAAATTCGACCGTTGGTACACGTGTCAGTTCCTTAGTGACCCAGGGTCATTTTGGACAGATCAGGTCGGGTTGCCAAGTGGCTATAAATAGTCCACCCCCACAACCATAAACGGTTGGCTGCTCAGATTTCAGTGCACGGCTTTTGTTGTTTGAGAGCAACCCACCTCGAAGCCTTTGAAAGAAAAATTCCCAGTGAGGAGAAAAGCCCTAACCACCCAGAGCCAGAGTAAATTGGGCATCACTTAAGTCTTCGTGTCTGTGTGATTTGAAGACTTATTACACTTGAGGACTGTGCATCCTCCAGACGGTTAGGAGTCGCGTTCTGAGCATCCAAGAGAAATTGTGGATTGCCAGTGAACGAAGTCAGTGAAGGTTTGGGAGTCTACCTTGAAGACTTACCTGAGTGATTGGGCGAGGTCTGTGTGACCTTAGCTCAAGGAGAAAACAGTGAGAACTGGGTGTCTTGGACTAAGTGTCCTTGACTGGGTGTCCGGGACTGTGTGTCCTTTGGTTTAAATACCTAGCCGCTCCAACCAGACGTACAGTTGTCACAGCAACTGGAACTGGTCCAACAAATCATTGTCTTCAACGTGTCACTGGTTTCCTCTTCACCTCCTTTCACTTACAGTTATTCATTGTGAAGCCATTGCATGCTTGCTTTATCTTTTGTCTTCACAACATGAATGTATGATCTGTTCGGCTTCATAACTTCCTCCTACCTGATCCTTATTACACTGAAGCTGTTTGTCATTGCGCTTTCACTCTATTGAATACATGACCATGGCTGGCCTAGTGTAATCTAACTTCCGCTGCATAGTAATAGGCATGATCTTCACTGTTTGTCTTCACAACTCTCACGTTTTGAAGACTTTCATAAAAATCGCCTATTCACCCCCCCCTCTAGTCGATATAACGCACTTTCAATTGGTATCAGAGCTTGGTGCTCCCTTGTTCTGTGTGATTCGGTTTAACCACCTGGAGTTTTAGCTATGTCGACTGCAGGGATAACCAAAGTCTCCGCTGCTTGTCCCGTCTTCGATGGAACTGAATATCCCTACTGGAAGAATAAGATGCGCATGCATCTTGAAGCCATTGACGTCGACCTATGGTATGTCGTCGAAAACGGCGTTCCCAAGGTTGGAGAAGGTGTCACTGCTGCTGATGTCAAGAAGTTCGTTCAACTGGACTCTACTGCCAAGAATATCATCTGTGGTCATCTGACTAAAGGACAGTATGGCCGTGTGAGTGCCTTGAAGACATCCAAACTGGCCTGGGATTGGCTCTCCAAAGTTAATGAAGGCATATCAACCCGGAGAGATCAAAGAATCAGTGTCCTTCGCAATCTCTTCAACCGCTTCAAACGAAATGACAATGAGAATGTCCAGCACACCTTTGATCGGCTCACTGACATCACAAATGAGCTTCAAGTCCTCGGCGCTACTGAGATCACCAAACATGAAATCGTCAAGACGCTGCTGAGATCACTTGATAGTTCGTTTGACATTCTGGCCCTGATGATTCAAGAACGTCCTGATTTCAAGACACTCGATCCGTCTGACATACTTGAGAGGCTCAACACACATGAGTTTCAGCTTTCTGAGAAAAGAGATATCTACGGTCCAAACTATGGGCAAACTCGTGCCTTGAAGGCAAAAGCTATCTCCTCATCTGAAGAAGAATCTGACTGCAGTTCTGATGATCCTGAAGACATTGGAAGAGAACTTGCAATGCTAGTGAAGAAGTTTCAAAAATTCACCAAGAAGAAAGGCTTCAGAAAATCTTCACGATCAAGCTCAAGGAATGATGAAGCTTCTGCTCATGACTATAAGAAGAAAACATGTCACAAGTGCAAGAAAACTGGGCACTTCATCTCTGAGTGTCCACAGTGGGACAATGAGAATAGAAGGAAGAAGAAGAGCAAGGAATATGATTCTGACGACAAGAAAAAGAAGAAAAACTCAAAGTCTTCTTCCAAGTCTTCATCAAAGTCTTCATCACACAAGAAGAGCTCATCTGGCAAGGCGCGTGCGTTTGTAGGCAAGGAGATGGATTCAGAGGAGGAATCCGCATCTGAGGAGGCAGAGGTGGAATCTGAGGAGGAGTCTGATTCTGGCATTGTGAGTCTGGCTACAGCATACGTCGCCAAGTCCATCTTCAACACTGAAGTCAATAATTGCATCACCGACACCGACGCAAATGACAAGAATGACTCCACTCCTACCTACTGCTTCATGGCACGCGGTGCCAAGGTAAACACACGCACCACTCGCTATGAAACATCCAGTGACGATGACTCTGAATGTGATTCAAAACCTAGCTACAAAACACTTGCTAAAATTGCAACTGAACAACAGAAAGCTATGGAACACATTCAAAAACTGTTAGACAGAAGCGATGATCTGTTGGGTGCTGAAATGACTCGATCTGAATCCTTAATTGAAGACATAAAAAACCTTCACGTTAAGTATCAGGAACTTGAAGATCGTCATGATACTCTCTCAACAACTCATGAAAATCTTTCCTATGACTATCTTCAAAGGAAGCAAGAACTTGAGAAATTGAGGGTGGCTCATGAAGATCTTCAAAAGGAAAACGAGTCACTTCGCGCCGAACAGATCAGTTCCGCTCAGGAAGGATTTGAACCACCATGTCTTAAATGCATTGAGCGTAATAATGCTAATTCTGTTGCTGAATGTTCCACTGCTACTACTGTTCCAATATCTTCAACTGTTGATGTGGCAACTAACCCCTCTGCTGAGGATACCACTGCTATTACTGATGAGAATGCTAGGTTGAAGACATTGCTTGAAATAGGGATGTACAAAAGTCTGAAAGGGCATCAAACATTATGTGATGTCCTTAAGAAGCAGATTCTGAACCGAAACCCTAGGAAAGAGGGTGTTGGGTTCGTGAGGAAAATCAATGCAGATGGCTCTTACTGGAAACCTGAGCAGTACCCCAAAACTACATGGGTTGCTGCAAAGGAACTTTCAGCAGATCCATCCAATTTATCTGGCTTCACTTGTGCTAACCCAATTATCATTGATGAATCCTTTGATGCAAACTATAAACTGTTTAAGAATCAGAATGGTGAAGTGTTTGCCAGGTACATTGGTACTAACTGCAGGAATGGACCGCCTATGAAGAAGATCTGGGTTCCGAAAACATGTCTGGAAAATCTTCCTGTGAATGTCTTCATGACACCTCACTTGAAGAAGACAAACCTCGGTCCAAAGGCTTCATACAGACAGAGGACTCACCTGAGTCACACTAACGCAAATGTTTTGCAGGGAAACCACACTCAGGCATATAAATACGAGAGTGGTTCATCGAACCGTCATGTCCATATGACCAAAAATTATTCTGCTTATGCCTATGAGTATTATTGTCCCCTTGCTAGACTGTTTGCTAAGGCTTCAAAGCCAAAATTCTCAGATGCTGCACTTAGACTCATAGCTTCTAAGCCACCCTTGAAGATGTGGGTGGTTAAGAAAGCTTAACTCTCTTTTGCAGGGAAAGGTCTCCAGCACAAAAACAAAATCGTCTGATGCTATTGCTGGGGACCATAAAAATCTTGTGGGGCGCAAGATAAACTGCCCAAATGGCATCATTATGTACTTCGTTCCTGAATCGCATGCTATTCTCCCCATTAGTCCTAATCTGGATCTAAGTTTTCATAACCCACTGGTTCGTCAAATGTTTATGCTTCACAACACTCTTCGTGAAGCCTATCCCCCTAACTGCACTGTAGGGTACGACACCAGCGACTTCAAAGTCTTCATAATGGATTATTGACAGTGGGTGTACAAATCACATGACTGGCAGAAGAAGCCTTCTTATGGACTCAACTTTACGTCCATCCGACAAAAGCCACATTACATTCGCTGACACTAGTAAAAGTAAGGTATTTGGTCTAGGTAGAGTTGCAATCTCAAAGGATCAACACATGGATAAAGTCATGCTTGTTGAATCCCTTGGCTTCAACTTAATGTCTGTCTCAATGCTTTGCGATTTGAATATGATTGTAATGTTTGGCAAGTATCGCTGCCTGGTGCTAATGGAATCTGACAAATCTCTAGTGTTTGAAGGGTATAGGAAAGGTGATTTGTATGTGGTAGATTTCTCAGCAGGACCACAACTTGCAGTATGTCTTCTTGCAAAAGCTTCAGAATGCTGGCTTTGGCATCGAAGGCTTGGGCATGCTGGCATGAGGAACCTCCACACCCTTGCGAAGAAAAAGCACGTCATAGGCATCGAGGGCGTCAAGTTCAAGAAAGATCACTTATGCGGTGCCTGTGAAGCAGGGAAGATGACAAGGGCAAAACATCCTTCGAAGACAATCATGACCACTACTCAACCCTTCGAACTGCTCCACATGGATCTTTTCGGTCCCACTCACTACTCAACTTTTACTACTTCTGCATGCCTCTATGGCTTCGTAATTGTTGATGATTATTCTAGACATACTTGGGTGCACATAATCCTTTACAAGACTGAAGTGCAGGATGTCTTCAGACGCTTCGCAAATTGAGCTATGAACAATTTTGGCGCCAAGATAAAGCACATCAGAAGTGACAATGGCACTGAATTCAAGAACACTGGCCTTGATACATATCTGGATACCTTCGGCATCACACATGAATTCTCAGCTCCATACACGCCACAGCAGAATGGCGTCGTCGAACGCAAGAACAGAACACTCATTGAGATGGCCAGAACAATGCTAGATGAATACAAGACTCCAAGAAAGTTCTGGACTGAAGCCATTGATACTGCATGCCATACAATCAATCGTGTTTATCTTCACAAGCTTCTGAACAAGACATCCTATGAACTCCTAACTGGCAAGAAGCCAAATGTCAGTTATTTCAGAGTATTTGGCGCAAAATGCTGGATCAAGGACCCACACCACACCTCAAAGTTTGCACCAAAAGCACATGAAGGCTTCATGCTTGGATATGGAAAGGATTCGCACTCCTACAGATTCTTCAATCTCTTCCACTACAAAGTGGTTGAAACAGTGGATGTGCGATTTGATGAAACCAATGGATCACAAAGAGAGCAATTGCCAAATGTGCTAGATGAAGTTCCAGCAAATGAATCAATCAAGCTTATGGGAACTGGAGAAATTGTACCTTCTGAAGCTCATCCTGAAGAAGAACTTATCATCTCAGCACCTGATCCACATGAAGACAATGCTCAGCCTGACGATATACCTTCAAATGACCACATAGATCAGCAAGAGCAAAGTCTTCGCCCCACACACCCTCGTGTTGCAAATGAAGTACAAATTGACAAAATACTGGACAGCATCAATGCACCTGGTCCACTCACTCGTTCAAGGGCAACTCAGCTAACAAACTTCTGTGGGCATTTCGCATTCGTCTCAATATCAGAACCCAAGAAAGTTGAAGAAGCCTTCATGGAACCTGAATGGATTCAAGCTATGCAAGAAGAGCTTCAACAGTTTGAGCTGAATGATGTATGGGAACTGGTTAAGCGTCCTGATCCACGGAAGCACAACATAATAGGCACCAAATGGATATACCGCAACAAGCAAGATGAGCATGGTCAAGTTGTCAGAAACAAAGCTCGTCTCGTTGCTCAAGGATATACTCAAGTGGAGGGCATTGACTTTGATGAAACATTTGCTCCTGTGGCTAGGCTTGAAGCCATACGCATACTGCTGGCCTATGCAAATCATCATAACATACTTCTCTATCAGATGGATGTGAAAAGTGCCTTTCTCAATGGCAAGATTGAAGAAGAAGTGTATGTTGCACAACCACCTGGCTTTGAAAATCCAAAACATCCTGATATGGTATACAAGCTCAAGAAGGCACTGTATGGCCTCAAACAAGCCCCTAGGGCCTGGTATGATACACTCAAGTACTTTCTGAAAAGCAAAGGTTTCATACCTGGTTCCCTGGATCCCACTCTTTTCACGAAGACATATGATGGTGAACTGTTTGTGTGCCAAATATATGTGGATGACATTATCTTCGGCTGCACCAATCAGAAGTATAGTGAAGAGTTTGGATATATGATGCAAGAGCAATATCAGATGTCCATGATGGGGGAGCTTAAGTTCTTTCTCGGTCTTCAAATACGGCAACAACGCAACGGCATCTTCATATCTCAAGAGAAATATCTTAAAGAGTGCCTGAAGAAGTTCGGTATGCAAGACTGCAAAGGCTTCACAACACCAATGCCAGCCAAGCATCATCTGGGTCCCGACGACAATGGTAAAGAGTTCGATCAAAAGGTATACCACTCCATGATTGGGTCTTTGCTTTATTTATGTGCATCTAGGCCAGATATCATGCTTAGTGTTTGCATGTGTGCTCGATTTCAAGCGACACCAAAGGAGTCGCATCACTTAGCTGTGAAGCGAATTCTTCGATATTTGGCTCACACCCCAACTCTAGGATTATGGTATCCAAAGGGCTCAGAGTTTGATTTAGTTGGATTTTTGGATGCTGATTATGCTGGTGACAAAGTTGATCGCAAGTCTACATCAGGCACATGTTACTTTCTGGGACGATCACTTGTATGTTGGTCTTCAAAGAAGCAGAACTGTGTATCACTCTCCACTGCTGAATCTGAATACATTGCTACTGGATCTTGCTGCGCTCAGCTTCTGTGGATGAAGCAAACACTCAAGGATTATGGCATTCATCTGAAGCAAGTGCCACTTTACTGCGACAACGAAAGCGCCATCAAGATTGCCAACAACCCAGTTTAGCACTCGAAGACAAAGCACATTGAAATTTGTCATCACTTTCTCAGAGATCATGTTGTGAAGGAAGACATTGATATCATACACGTCAACACTGAAGAGCAATTGGCAGATATCTTCACAAAGCCCTTGGATGAGAAGAGATTTTGCAAGTTACGGTGTGAGCTAAATATCTTGGAATCCTCAAATGTCCTGTGATCAGGCACACATCCTAACACTTAAGCATATTGATGACTTAGATGTGCAACACACGAAGTAGCGTATATCTTCAAACAATGAAGACATACATTCTAAGTGTGAATACATTAATGTGGAATTTGACTTCGGAGCGCCACGATAATTGTGCGCCGTGTCTGAGTCTAATACTTCCTATACGGTGGGTAACGCCACGTTCCATTTTGAAGTGTTTCTCTCATGGCGTTACCTCTCAATGTCTTCACAATTGGTTTGGCTTCATTCTCAGTATGTCTTCATGATTATCTTCACTGCGTTGATTATATGGATATATATGTACTGATGTTCTGTCCTCTACAGCATTCACTTATAGCTATGTCTTCTTGGTTGAATCTTTTTGAACTAAGTGAATGTGATCGGACCCTAACCTCTCTATGCTTCCTATCCCAAACTCTATCTCTCCAAGTCATATGCATTCTGTTGAAACTGTCAAATGTCTTCACTGTGTCCTTGTCAGCTGAAGACATAGTGACAACCATAAAAGTTCAGTTTTAATGCTCATTCCTCCACATAAGATCCGGAGAAGCAGGAACGACCGCCCGACAATTTAGGCATGCGTGGGACATGGAACAAATCCCAATCTTCCTCTAACTGGCCACGCGTGCCTCAAATGCGAACCGCCAGGGGTACCTGCATAATAGCGCAGTGCCGCCTCTATCCCTATAAATACATGATTCACTGCGGTCATTATCTCCTTCTTCCACCCTCGCACGAACCCTAGCGCCACCGCTAGCACTCGACGACGCCGGCGACGAAGCGCTTCACTGCCGCAACCTCTCCGACGCCGTTTTCACGCCGACAGCGGACATCGCTCTCTCCGCCGTCGCCGTAGGTGTCTTCCGTCGCCAAGTTAGGGCACGGAGGATCGAACTGCTCGGCCTCAACTCTCACTTCGTCTAGCAGTTCCAAGTGTGGTAAGTAAAATCTCTTTTTACTGCCTCTTTTGATCCCATAGCTCAGTCACTTTCTGCCATAAGGAGTTTCTCTTCACATCAGTTAGTTATCTCGCTACATCTCATGACATGCCTAGTATATTCACTTGTGCTTCATAAGGTAGTTAGATTCCTCACTTGTACTGATCTGTGGGTTCGTACAAATCTGGAACCAACTTCTTATCTATGAGTGAATGTCTTCGCACAATGAGGTCTATGTCTTCTAAACCGATTTATCTTCAAAATCTTCTGAGAATGCATATGACCTCTTCCCCTTCCCTCGCACCTTAATGCTGTCACAGGTACATGTCCGTGGGAGAATCCTTTGGTTCTCATAGTCTGCATTCATTTGCAGAGTACTTGAAGCATCACATCAACTCTCCTGAAGCCAGTTCTTGCAAAAGGAAGCCTTTGAAGCCTTTGAACATCTTGAAGCCTTCCAAGTTATTCATGGCTTCAGAAACAGCAGCAAGGAAGGGAGGCAGACATCGACGTGGTGAAACGTCCAAAGATCTGCCTGATGAATTGGCAGAAATGTACAAAACTGATCCCGAAGAAAGCTATGGTCAGTGCAAGACACGAATCCAATGGGTTCGAAGATATTGGGCAGAGCAATGGTTCCACTACCGCTTCGTCACTCAGGAATATGCGGAGAACTGCGCCATCAAGAGACCGTGGGGAGACGTACTATACAAAAATCTCGTACCCAGGTCCAGAGTCAAAGCCATTGCTCAAGGCTTCTATCCATGCATGGTGAGAGGACCACAGCCAGCTGAGGCACATCCGTCATCACTTCTCTGGTGCCGCGATGATAATCTCTTCAAGCGCAACTTTCAGTTTGCACAACAGTCAGCGAAGATAAACAAGAAGAAATTTGGGCTTGACTTCAACCCTGGTCCCTCCTCACCAAGGGCAGATGGCACACGCAACGCCGATCCCAATATCATCGGGCCGTATGCCAATCTTGCAGGCCTCATCACTCGCATCCTAGTCCATGGGACTGCTGTGAATGACCCTCCAGCAGATACTGAGTCAGATGACGCCCCTGCTGCGCCGAAGCCGAAGCAGAAGAAGCCAAAAGCTTCAAAGCCAGCCGCTTCTCCCAAGATCGCA
The DNA here is from genome assembly GCF_056163025.1 of Triticum urartu. NCBI lineage: Eukaryota > Viridiplantae > Streptophyta > Magnoliopsida > Poales > Poaceae > Triticum > Triticum urartu. The sequence goes on along the minus strand of NC_141876.1, from coordinate 136,273,760 downwards.
AGAGTGAAGCCTTTAGCAACTGCACCTCCTGAAGCCAGTGTGCAGTCAGAAGGCTTATCACGAGTGTCCAAGCCCCAAGAAGCCAAGAAGCCTCAGCCACACACAGGCAAAGAGCTCACAGCTGCTGACATTCTGCGTTGCGAAGCCATTGATCTCTCAAGCGATGAAGATCTTGGAGATGATGCTCTTGAGCAGCTCATCAAGAGCAAGGAGGAGGCTGAAATCTTCAACAATCTGCCTCTGTTTGATGTCGCCATCATCCACAACTTCATCGATGAATGGTTTGACACACCAGACATAAGCTTCAATGATCTGCAGCTACCCATAGGCCTCAGCGTTGCCTTTCAAGGTGCAATTGCTTCAGAACTTGCAATAGCCCAGCGAATTGTAGAACTGAAGCAGAAAATTGATCATGAAAAGGCTCAGTTCAAGAAGCACGTGGCCAAGCTCAGTGTGCAAGAAGTGAAAAACTTCAAGATCATGTTACACGAGCTGAAAGAGAACTTCCTGAAGACGCGTGCCGAAGCTCAAGGCTCGCGAGAATGCATGAAGACTTTAGCTGATCGCTGCGTGCAAGCCTACAATGAGGCAGAAAAGCGCAAGGCACTTGGGCGTCCTGGCATTGACCCCAGGATGGCCGCGAAGAAGAAAAAGAAGGCGGCTGTGCCCGAACCTGAAGCGCCAAGGTCAGAAACTGATCCAATTGTCTTCCCCGCTGCAACGACTGGCTCGAAGCCAAAGAATAGATCAACCGCTTCACAGCACAAGAAGACACGGACTGCAGAGGCTGAAGCTAAGAAGAGAAAACACTCTGAAGCCTCTCCTTCTGAACCCATCATCAAGAAGCGCAAGACCAAGAAATCTCGGGCTGCTCCCACAGAGCCCCTGATAGTTGAACCCCTCTGCGTCTGCTATCCTGACACAGATCGTCAGTTGACTGTGCATGAACCCAACACTGACGACATTCCAGCAGACGAACCCTACGCTGCTGAAGACATTGGTCTCCAAGACAATGTGCAAGGTGATGCAGCCCTTCCTCAGCTTGAGACAAGCGAACTGATCAGTATTGGTCATCCCTTGACGCCAATCACACAAGAAGCATCATGGGCAGATCGCCCATAGGAGGAAGATGAGCCACAGCCCACTGCAACTCCACAAGCGTCGCCCAAATTCCGTAGGCTTCGCAAAGGGCCAAGGGCTCAGGCTGCTGACGACATTCCGGCTGCATCAGCCAAAGAGCATGCAGAGACACCACAAGCTCCAACTCCCCCACACCAACAAGAAGCAGTTCTCCAGGAGAACGTGCCTGAGTCTGTAAATGTTGAGGCTGCCACAAACAACGCCGAAGCAAATGTGGAGCCCAACCCAACAATAGCTTCAGAAGACAATGAAGCTACTGCTCCTGAACATTCTGTGCCTGAGTCTGCTGCAGGACCACAATTCAACTATCATATTGCATACAGACCCCAGGTCGAGAAGCCGATCCCACAACTGCCAAGGTTCCCAGGTCCTGCATCAGCTCCTGGTTCCTTCAACATCAACGGCTTCAGGGCAGATAACACATTTTTCGACCGCTCCAAGAACCCTTATTCAAGGGAACGGATTGTATCAGATAGGTTCTGGAGCCATCAATAGCGCAGCTATTATTCATGCATCCTATACAACCAAGGCCGCATCTTTCCTCACAAGCGCCTTGAGGTTGAAGTTGTTGCTGGTCTGCCTGGTCTGGAAGAAGCACTGGATTGCTTCAAGCAAGTAGGTTTGCTGCCATTTATCACTGATGAAGAGCACTGGAACGAAGAGCTTCTGCTCCAGTTCTATGCCACTTTGCATATCAAAGGCTATAACAGAGATCCGAAGACATGGATTCTGGAGTGGATGACAGGCAATATCCATCATGAAGCCAATGCTTTCGACCTAATTGAGCTTACCGGCCTTCCCACTCCTGGCGAATTCTTTGAAGAAGGGTGCCAACTCCATGCTGAAGCAATTGAGAGCATATTTCAGCGTCCTGAGCCAGATATGAGTCAGATGCTCTCAATGATGAAGCCACTGCCTCCTAATGCACCCTATCCAACTAGGTTCTTCGTTGAAGACTTAGAGTACTTGCCCAGAACAATATATCATATCATAAGGCGGACTCTATGGCCTGTAAAGGGACACTCTCGATATGCGACAATTGATGGTGCAATGAAGACTCTCATCTTCTGCATTCTACATGGCAAATGCTTCAATGCACAGGATCTCTTCATCCGTCACTTTGCAGCGTCTGCCTCAGAACTGTTTGGATTGAAGTTCTATGCTCCTTGGGTTATGAGGCTGATCAAGCTTCACTCTGCAATCTCCTATCAACCCTTAGCCCGAAACCATAGGATATTTTTGCCAGATGTGGACACATCTGCTGAAGCAATATATCCAGAGCCTGGCAAGCAACCATTAAGTCTTCAAAATGCAGAACACCAGAGCTTCACTCAAAATATTGAAGGTGTTGAAGCTCTCTCCCGAGTGTATCCAATGGCTGGCACCACACGTGCTCCTGCATCAACTGAAGCCACTGACAGCACAGCTGCCAAGAGACCCAAGAAGCTCACTCGAGCACTCAATGACCGAGAGCTTCTTGTGGCTCTTCACCAAAAGCAAGATAGGTATCACGACTGGCTCAAACGGTAGATGAGAAGCATCATGCAAGACGTCAATCGCATCAGAAATCTGGCAACCAAGAATGCGTTTGTCGCACACGAGACCTGTCGCCGCACTTGGAAAGGCCTCACCATGATGAGCAATGAAGCTGAACTGCAAGAGGATGGCTTCAGAGAGAGATTCCAATTTGACTCCACGCCTCCAAGAAGAGCGGTGATGCGAAGCACACCATCACTTGAAGAGTCAGAATTCTCTTCTTCTGCTGCCACTGTGTCTGCCCGGATTATTGAAGAAGACGACGACGCGACATCATCTCCACCTGCTTCAACACACGTCGAATCTGCACCAAGCTCATCTGCACCGCCACCAAACAACTCCACCGACCCTGCTGCGCCTGGGAACGCGTAGAAAACTCTATGTCTTCAAACCTTTTTGGTCATCACTGACAAAAGGGGGAGAAGCATGATGTTTATAGTCTTCAAGCGGGTCACTTTGGGCGGGTGCCTCTATATTTTGCTACATTTTGCTTCGTGCTTACAACTCCCGTTTTTGCTACATTTGCTTCTTTGAGTTGTAACACTTAGCCTTGATGGCTGTCTGCTACCTGCTTGTCACTCCGTTATGCGAAGATAAATTCCTCATGTGCGATGATAAATTCCGCACTCATCTCTTACTACAGACGTCCATTTTCAATTATGCATGTCATTATCTTCATATACTTTCACATGCATAGTGGATTGTCATCATAAGTTGAAGTGGATCTCCACAAGTACAACCTGCCATGTGCATTTGCATTCAAAAGGCAAATTACTTATATGCACATCTTCAGGGGGAGCCCTTGCAACTTATGAAGACAAATTCCTTTACTATTTCACAAATTATGTTCCCCGTTGAAAACTTCAACTAGTTTGTCATCAATCACCAAAAAGGGGGAGATTGTAAGTGCATCTAGTGCCACCCCTAGTTGGTTTTGGAGCATTGACGACAAACCTAGTTGAGGGACTAACGTGTTTGTGAGAATTGCAGGCAAACACAGGTAGAATCACCGTACGGTTAAGTGGGGTCCAAAAGAACCAGTCAGAATGAGTGTAGTGATGCCTAATTCAAATCCTATGTCTTCGAGCGAAGACTTTGAGAGAAAATCTTGTCCAGAGCCAGACAAGTCAGCTTTACTTGTAGCCCAAGTAAAGTTGCCGTGTGAGTTCAAAATTCGACCGTTGGTACACGTGTCAGTTCCTTAGTGACCCAGGGTCATTTTGGACAGATCAGGTCGGGTTGCCAAGTGGCTATAAATAGTCCACCCCCACAACCATAAACGGTTGGCTGCTCAGATTTCAGTGCACGGCTTTTGTCGTTTGAGAGCAACCCACCTCGAAGCCTTTGAAAGAGAAATTCCCGGTGAGGAGAAAAGCCCTAACCACCCAGAGCTAGAGTAAATTGGGCATCACTTAAGTCTTCGTGTCTGTGTGATTTGAAGACTTATTACACTTGAGGACTGTGCATCCTCCAGACGGTTAGGAGTCGCGTTCTGAGCATCCAAGAGAAATTGTGGATTGCCAGTGAACGAAGTCTGTGAAGGTTTGGGAGTCTACCTTGAAGACTTACCTGAGTGATTGGGCGAGGTCTATGTGACCTTAGCTCAAGGAGAAAACGGTGAGGACTGGGTGTCTTGGACTAAGTGTCCTTGACTGGGTGTCTGGGACTGTGTGTCCTTTGGTTTAAATACCTAGCCGCTCCAACCAGACGTACAGTTGTCACAGCAACTGGAACTGGTCCAACAAATCATTGTCTTCAACGTGTCACTGGTTTCATCTTCACCTCCTTTCACTTACAGTTATTCATTGTGAAGCCATTGCATGCTTGCTTTATCTTTTGTCTTCACAACATGAATGTATGATCTGTTCGGCTTCATAACTTCCTCCTACCTGATCCTTATTACACTGAAGCTGTTTGTCATTGCGCTTTCACTCTATTGAATACATGACCATGGCTGGCCTAGTGTAATCTAACTTCTGCTGCATAGTAATAGGCATGATCTTCACTGTTTGTCTTCACAACTCTCACGTTTTGAAGACTTTCATAAAAATCGCCTATTCACCCCCCTCTAGTCGATATAACGCACTTTCAATCGGTCCTTCTTGGAGTTCAACAAAATGAACAGTAGCTAAATTGGAACTAAGGTGACCGATCATCCACCGGTGGGTAGAAATATGAATGTTGACTAGGGTCCCCTGTGCTCATTTGATTCTGAGTCGGCAGCATACCAAGCTCCTAGCCCCGCCTTAACAACCCTCATAGTGTTATGTCCCCCGATCAATAGCTTAATACATTTCAGTATTTGGCCTGCTTTCTTCATTTTCCTTGCATAGGTAGAAACCTTTCTGGGTTTGTCAGCACACCAAATTATATGACTATATCCAATATGCCCTGATGTCCATAGTACCGTACTCAGACGACCCTGCCCTTAAATAATAGTAGGATTACATTCATCGTTCCAGCTGTAAACATAGTTTCTAGTTTGACTGAATGAGAGTCATGCAATAGGCATCAGTAGGGAGTGCGAAAGCAAAAGCTAAGTGATCGGACTAACACAGAGTGCATTTCTCCCGGGTAAGCTTATGTTCCTGATATCTGATACCTATGTTTGCTCCTTATTTTTTTAATAATTGATCCAATTTATACGAAAAATAGGTAGGTTGAAGAAGTTATCAAGAAAAATGATTGGGATCTTTCAATATGCTATTAATGATATCATGTTTTTTATTCTTGATCCTATCAAGTATGGATTCTAGATTGTTAGTTGGAGCATCCTGACCAGTCTAGTTTATTGTGATATGATCCTGAGGGACTCTTCAAATACATGTAGGGAGTCACACAGGTCTCCGACATATCAAATTGTATCTGGATTTGAGTCAGAGCATTTCCTCTGATTCCTAGCTCAGAAATCTTTGCTTTATTTACTAAAGATTGGAGCACACAAGCGCACACGCAGTAATCTAATTGAGAAAATGGATAGTTGCTGCCATCGATATTAAAGAGTCTGTCTAGTGCCAAAAAGGTCCTTCCAAGGCCTGAGCTATCAAATTCATGTGATACACACTTTGCTCTCTGCGGATCACACTCAGCTTACTACAACTGAGGGTAGGATTGGTTGCACAACGCATGCTATCCATTTGTTATTGGTGATAGGAAGATGGCTCAATCATTGAACTAGCATTGAACAACCTACTTCAGAAAAAACTTAGAGTTAACCATCTAGTGCGAAAGTGCTAGTTTCCCCCTCCCAGAGGTGAGAAGGGAGATATGAGCGTGGCGGTATCTTTTCCTCTTTTGATAGAAGCCCACATGCCCACTCTTCTATCCCACCTATCCACATGGGGTATCAGTGGCCTCGTGATCTCCATGAACAGAGATCACTACACAAAAACAACTATATGAAAAACTTGCTTGCTTTTACTTTCCGACACCAATGCCAACAAGTGCTTTCCTAACTCGAGAATGAGTACATACGCTTTCTCCAATGCTTGCTCTTGTTACGAGCTTCTACCCGACCGATTAGCCCAGAGCACTAATACGCTTTCTTTCCTCGAACAAGTACCTTTTCTTCGAACGAGAATGCGAACTGCTTCCTTCCAACAATCCAATACGAATACGAATGTACGAATGACAGGCCATTCCCCGGACCAGAGTAGAAATGAATTCATTCACATCTGCTAGAAACCAGAGCCTGAGCTATGAACCGATCTAAGAGCGGACAAGCAAGCCTATTCCTATTGTTTTGGGTGGCAGATTCCATATGTTATTTCTCACTGCGAATACAGATTCTTCTTGTACCGTAGTAGCTCGACTGCTTTCCTGACTTGACTCGATAACTGCTTTCGCTTCCCCAATCCCAGAGCATCCAAGAGATTCGTTTCCACACGCCTGATCCGCAGTTCGATTCGTGCCGGTGCCGGCAAGAGATCCTGTTCCTGTTGGGCAAGGGATTTGATAGCTAGAAAAACAAGCGGCGGATTCGATTCTTTCTTTGATAGCAGAACGGGATATTCCACTCTTTTAGATGTGCACCGCACTTCATCAGTAGAAAAGCCCGGCGCCTGAAACCCAAGCTCAAAACCACCCTTCCTTTAGTTGGACCGGCATACATATCTTATCTCGTAAGAAACCGGGAATATTGATTTCGAGTAAGAATCGTATCCTGATCCTACTATTGATGTAGATTTAGCCACACCAGCACCTGAGCCTGCAACTGCTGCCTCTGTAATCGAGGAATATCCCGTCCCGGATTTGCCCAAAAGTATTATGGGATATCTATTATTATTGGCAACTTGTTTAGTTCCCGCAGAAAGAGATGCGCCATAGTATCCCTCGGGCATGGGCCAACCACCAAGGCCAGGAACTAGAACAACTCGATACTTTCCACCATCCACAACCCTTGATTTCTCATATTTGTGCAACGGCTGTTCTGGCACTATTCTCCGATTTCCACCCATTGTTCACATTCTATATACCTTGCCCCCTCCTCCCAACTTCATCACACCCGCCTTTTTCACATTGTTTTGAAACAAAGGAAACATGCAACTGCCCGTACTTTCCCACTTGTATAGCCCACCACTTAATTAATGCGCGACCTGATGCGGGTCATATTGGATGATCAGCGAACCTAATTATATTCACCTGTAGCCAATGACCAATACATAATCTCAGAATCCTCACCCAGCTCGGTTGATTAGATCTCCCTTTAATTCATATATGCTACTTCTGGTCCGGGCATAAGTGGAAACCCATTGATCTCGGGATCAGGACTCGAACTTAGAAGCTCTTCCTCTTTTAGCAACCGGATTGCTCCTCACAATAAATATGGTTCAGGTGTTGGATCAATAGCTCCTGTTTAGGAAGGATGTCATGGGCCCCCAAGCATCCCCTTAAATATGGTGAATGAAGAGAATTGGACCAGTCCTTGAATAGGAATGATGGGTATCCTTGTCATAGGGCTATGTTTCTGTCAGAGTCTAGTGGCACCCTTTAAAGTAGTCTGGCTGGATTGCTGCTGAATAGCTTGATGGGTCAGGGCAGATTGATAGGGAAAGAACCCTCGCCATCTGGAATCACTATATTCCGTGGATGTTCTCATTCTCCTTCTCTCATTTCTGTGATCGTATAAGCTAGATAGGCTTCTGTAGTTTCCGGGTTGCTGGGTTCCATTTTTCTTTGCTTGTTGCATATCTCACTCAATCCCTTGCTTTCGAGAATAGCATTTCCCTAGCGCTAGTTGTGGGTCAGAGTTGATAGATCAGAAGTAGAATACTTGACTTCTCTAAGATGTCAGGAGGGAACATAACAGTCATGCAGAAGAGAGAAGCAGGTGAGGATGGGACCCGGAAATGCATTCGATTTTCTCGAGTGAAGTAGTTGAAAATGTACCACCCTTTACGGGATCTTCTCTGAGGCAGGTAAGCTTGCTCCTTGCACTGGCACTGGCTTGCTTCGCCCAGATAGGGCTTCTGTTGGTCTCTCTTTTTCACTATCACTGAAATCCACCTCCTCTTTAGAAAGATGAGAGCTGCTCTTTGGTTGTTTCGGTAGTCCCAAGTAAGCTATCAACTCTGGTGTCCAATCAGTTCTGAAGTCTGGCTTGTCATTGGAAAAGGTAGCAAAGAATATCGTATTAAGATGTCGGTAGTACAAAGCAAGCTACTTCGTCTGTTCACTCAATTGGCTCCCTAATCTTGCCTTTCAAAGAAAGGATAATGCGTAGGAGTGAAGCAGTTGACTACTGTGTCTTGAGGAGTTCTGTATCGTACCCTGTGTGTCCTATCGAGTTCTGCGGTCTACGGCTGTATCCGACCAATTATCCAAGGCGCGGTCCACCTCTTTCTATGCTTCAATTTAGTGACGCAAGTAATGGTGGTGTTTGTTGTACTATAGGTACTGGGTTCGTTCTCTCGTTGTCAGTATGTATTGAACTACCGCGATACAGGACTAGTGGGCCCCCCGTCTATCTATTAGCCGTCTATCTATTAGACCTATCTAGAAGTAGAAGTTCGTTGCATCCCCGGAGATGTAGAATCGAGTGTTTAGCTTACCGGGCATTGTGCTAAGTTTGCATCCGAATCGAAATCTGGCGCTACTACTCAAACACGAAAGCTAGGGAAGGGAATAGAAGGGCGGGTAGATCAATGTGATGATAGCACCACGCCAGGCACCGAAGACGAAAGCGAAACATCGTCGGTAACACTATACGTTGTAGTCTCGCATTATCCACTGGATCCGCGGCTAACCATATATAATGCTCAATGCTATGCAAAAGCAATAAAGGGGAGATTGTCTTCTAACTAACTATATAAGTAATTTATATAACTACATGATTCTCGCTCAAAAGATTCTTCCCATTATCATTATATAGAGAGGCGGAGGCGCGTAGCAATAAAAAAGCTTGCTTGTTGGGCTGATGAGGCTCGAGAAAGACTGTGAAGTGAAGATGCGCCATTACCGAAACCATTTCGTTGCTTTGGGCGAAGTTCCTCTATAGGGAGCTCACTTCCTTGCTTGGTTGGTTGGTTGAACTTGCTTTTTAGGTGCGGTGTGTGCGGGTCTAGTTTCATTTATGAGTGCTGCGTATATTTCCGTTAGTAATGGTTTTGAGCTTGGGAAGAAGGGATATGGGTATGGCATCATCCCAGATTTGATCTAAGGCTAGTTCTGTGTGTGCAACTACTATCTTATCTCAATATCAGGCTAAGGCTTGGCTAAGTGCTCTAGAGGTTTTCCTTATTGTCCTGGTTCTTACCTCAACAGGGCAGGGGAGATAGTTGGAAGTTGAATAGTCGTATCATATCAGTTCAGAGAATCCCTGTTGAATGGCTTGGCTTTCAGTGCGCGTCTAGTTGACTGATTCCTAGGCTAGCTTCTCCTTATGTGTGGGTCTAGTCTACAGAACAGATGAAGACCCAGAACCGAGGAGAACAGAACGAATACCGATCTCAGAGCGGACAATCAATCCCAGTTCCTAGTTTCCTTCAAGCAATAGCCTGCCTGTTCCCGTTCTTCGTGTAGCAAACCTCCTATAGTGGATACGACTGAGAACGAGCTTGACTCCACTCACTGCAAAGGAAAAACTGATTCTCCAATTCCGTGGTTTGTTTTCCTTTCATTCTACCTACCTTCTTTTCGCCGGAGGCATATTTGATACATTATTTAACATTCCGAAGAAAGTGCAAACTTCCAGATCTGAAGGAATGGCAAGATCAGAGATCCATTTTACGCTGGGGCCTGGCCAATGGGGAAGAAGTAGTACTCGACCTTTGCTTTAGAAATCCACTGTTGCTGAAGAGAAGAGAAGAGATTTCTAGTGCGCACTCCTATCCGAGTAGAAAGACAGCCTACACTCAATGTTGGCAATGGAAGAGACTAGACTCTTTCCACACTTAAGATCCCAAGGGACAAGACAGATCAGATCTTTCTCTTTAGCCGGGGGCCCTTCTCCAGAGTAGAGTTTCGAACAAGAGTGCGGAGCGATGTGTTTCATCAAGAGTGTGAATCGAATGGAAGTTGACCATGTTCTTGAAATTGATCCTCGGATGTGAAATGAAAAGAGAAGCAAGTCCCGATGCAAGGAAATCGATCTTGATTCCGTGGGTCAGGGAGCCTGTTATGAGTTGGCTTTGGGACAAGCCCTGTTTCTTTAGACGAATCTGCCCTAGAACTCACTTTTGAAACCCGTTGAAGGAAATCCCGATAAAGAGAGGGAATGTGCTATAAAGCTTCCATTTTTCTTCTACACATTATACGTTACTCATTGGGTTGATAACAGAGGATAGATCGTGTCAATTCACTAAAGAAAAACTGCTTTTCCTGAGATTTCTGGCCCGATACCTTCCTGCCGATCCGGAACGTAGAGCAGATCTATCGGAGAACAGGGAGCAGGAAATTCTTGCTTGAATGCCCGGGGCAAGCTCTAGCAGATACAACAGATCCATATCCATAAACAAGAATGAAAAGTGGATTTCGATTAGTGAATGGATGCTATCCTGACCTGGCAAGAGATCCTGATCATTACGAGATGCTAATTTTCAACCTCCAATGCCTTAGAGCAGCAAATCCATCAACCCCGGACAAGAAAATCAAACAAAGTAGTGGCCAGGCTAGTCTCAAGAATGGGAAAGTCAAGTTCTAGTACAGCTATCGCGATGTGGCCAATGGATAATAAATAACTTGCTAACCCAACCCAGCAATCAAACAGATGCTAGCAACGACTTTCTAGCTAGAAAACCAAGCCTTGGATCTCCACATAGAAGACAATTCATTCCAATACCAATGAAGCTAAGGCAATAGAGCAAAGGCAAGTTCCAATTATGTAGTGTAGTCGCTCTCATCCCCAAAAGGAAAGAAGATTTTTGGATTTCACCCACTATTCGTTCCCTCTATCCGAACGACACCACCGATCCGATGCCAACTCTTTTAATTGACATTGGTAACATTTTCCACACTTGCTTCTGTTCTCCAATTCCTATTCTCATTCCAATTATCATCCCATCCCTCGAGATAGCCGGGCCAGTGATTCTCTTTAAGGATCGAACTATAGCAATAGCAAACAAACCGAGCGAGGAAGCTTACTTACCAGGGATGGATATCAATTCAGATGGATTTCCGTATTCACTTATGAGGCTCGAATCTCCTCTTCCACACTGGCAGCACCTAAGTGAAACAGAAGTTTTCTTATCAGCGGACTGGGTATCGAGGTCAAATAGCAGTACGTACTGGCAGCCTCCCGATGTGGGGTTCCAGGGCAGAGGTCAGAGAATCTATATGGTCGGTGTCTACGCATGCTTGAATTCCATATCCATAGCTGTCAAAATGACGTTAGTAGGATCATCGGTCGGGAGTCAAGTCAAGGGAGTGAAGTTGAGGGAAAATCTCTTTCTCTCAAAGTTTGAGCACTGGCCTAAAACTGGATCAAAGATTGGAATCCGGAATCCAAGTCTCTTCTTTCTTATACGAGTTTATTTCCTAGTAGAGTAATGTTTCCCTTTCCTTGACTGTCTTCCTGGAGAGATTCCATGATTTCGGTATTTCACTACTCTAGTTGGAGTAACGTCCCTTGCTATCTTCATTCTGACCTTGCCCTAGCGGCGCACAGTGACAAATCGAGTTCAGGTTCTGATCTGGCTCGTACACTAAACCTTACCAGTAGCTCTTGCTCTTGCAGCAACTGTTGCACTACAAGCACAAGCTATTCTTCTAACTTGCTTGACACACTGATGGACCTTGACACACTGATGGAACAATGCGGCCGACTCACTCACCTGCCGCCCTTTAGTAGGAATCTGAAGAGGAAGGAGCCTTAGCTGCTTCTATTCTATGCAATTCTCTTCTCATCCCTGCGCCTGCTCGGCACATAAACTAACAATCCTGCTACTTCTCCTTACAACAACTGCTAAAGCTGAGAGGCTAGGGGACTCGGGTCAGGGCGGGATGAGTGCTGCTATATGGTTTGAACCCTCTATCTGTAGATCATTCCTTTTACCGATTTCTAGCTTTTCGGAGGCACAAGTAGTTGATCACTTAGACGTACGAGATTCTGAAAGGATTGTTCTCTCTAGGCACATCTTAGGAAGGATTCCGTGTCCCTCCAACTCCATCCATTGGGTGGCGTCTTTTCATCCGGAGAAGCTGTCGAAGCGATAGCCATGTCTGATCCCCGTATCTGTGAAAGAGCAAGGTCTTCCTAGTGGAGTCTAGAAAAAGATCCGGGTATTCTGAGTGGAGTCTGGAATGAGACCTGCTGCCTCTGGCTTGACCATTAGCTGCTCTATCTGTTATTGGCATGGCATTCCTAAACCCATAGAAAAAGAAGGATTAGGAGACGTCCATCGAAATAGACTAGGAGGCCTCTCACTAGCGCTATATAAGCTGCCGGATTCCCTTTCACTTAAAGCCATTCCAACAATCTATTCGTCGTAAGCCCTTCTAGTAGCAATCCAAACGTCCCTCCATCTGCATCTCCCTAACAGTCTCTGCATGTGGATCTCTTCTACTAGTGATTCAATTGGGGCCAATCCTGCCGCATCCACTTCCTTCTATCAATTAGTGGAATCCCCAAAAGTGGAAGAAGTTCTTTGCTCTAAATACCTTCTTTGCAAGCCGTGGTCCCACAACGGACCGAAATGGCCATCAGAAGGCAGATTCATTTTATGATAGAAAAAGAATCTGCTTTCTTCTGGCACATGTATTTCTGAAAGGACTCCATCTTTGGAAAAGCTCGTTTGCACCTTGCATCGAATTAAACCACTCCTTTCACCGCGGATAAAGACTTGGTGGGTGGGGATGAGACGCTAAGGTAGGGTTCGGTCTGGATGAAACTATCTTTAACACGAGCTTCTTCCTTGTGTGAAGTACCAACTTATTGGAATTCAGCATTGCATATTCACTACCGAGATCTCTTATAAGTTTTGGGACCAGAATGAATTCTTCCTACAGACGCCGTAAAGGGTGCGGTTTAGCAACCAAGCGTACAATGATCGAAACCAACAGCTCCATCATTTCTGAGAACTTCTCTCTCGCATAGAGGAGATCTTGGCACTACTTTATGTGTTCAATCCAGGGAGCCGCCCTCTTCTTCATATCTTGCTTGATATTGGTTTCATAATGAAAAGAGGAAGGAGTGTCGAAGCGATGTCGCTTCTCTGCTCTCAGCTCTTTGCTCGAGATGATGTGATCTGGTCGATCAGTCTAGAATCTGTAACCAATTGGCTAAGTCGCTAAGTCATTGCGGACACTTGCCATCCTCTCATATCGAAAGACGAACAACGACTTCCGGGGTAAAACGGAGGGCTAAAACCTGAGCCTCTTTTTCCATCCCAGGGGGTAGCGATTTCAAGAGTACCAGCAGCTGCAGTCGTAGGTGGAAGCCTTTCTTTCTTCTTGCATGTATTGAGCTTGGCACTCCTTGAGATCTCGGAATAGCTCCGAACCAGCGACCTTGAGCGGGTCTCCTCAAAACCACCGTAACTACCCGCTGCGAGCCATGGTCCTTGTATGCTAAGGCGGAGATTAATTAATTGCTGCCACAGCAGGCGACTATCTGTAGACAGATTGGATCGATAAATAAAAAAAAAGTATGTGTGGATTTACTAGGGTGAATAAAATAGAGTATCCGGTAACGCCACTCTTGTAACGCAATATCTTGTGAATAAAAATGAGGAGCCGAAGATTCTAGGGGGCTACAGCTGCGCTTTTGCAGCACTGAACATGGTTCCGGGTACTCAAGATATTGCGTTTGTGTTTGGAGAGGTGTAGATTGTAGATTCCAGCCGAGAAGATCAGGAAAAGATAAGGATAAAGAATGTCATATATCTCAGGAGCTAGACCACTTCCCGATGAACAAGTCAGAATTGCCTCAACAAAATTGGATGGAATTGGACCGAAAAAAGCCATTCAGCTTCGTTATTGATTAGGTATCAGTGGGAACATCAAGATGAATGAGTTAACTAAGTATCAGATCGACCAAATTGAACAAATGATAGCTCAAGATCATGTTGTTCATTGGGAATTGAAGAGGGGAGAACGAGCAGACATCGAACGATTAATTTCTGTTTCTCGTTATCGTGGAATTCGTCATCAAGATGGATTGCCCTTACGCGGTCAACGAACTCATACTAATGCAAGAACTGCTCGCAAGCAAATTCGGAAATGAAAGAAGGCTACCGAAAGAACAAGCAACGGATTTCGCACTCATCCCTTGCTAAAGCGCACACGTTTTCTTGCTCCTTGGTACTTGTCTGATCAATCACACTGTTCATTAGTTCACTTGATTTTTCGTTCGATGTCTTGAACCGCTTACTAATCACGTATACGTATAGTAGGCCCCCTTCGCCACTCCACGTCTGGCCCGTCTTGGTCTCGCTCACTTCGCCCGCCTATCGTATCGGCTCGGCTTCGTCCGTCAAGCGACAGCTTCTGCCTCTGACGGCTTCACTATTGCTCATGACTGGTAGTAGTTGTCTCTATGTAGAAGTCGGCCTTTGTTAAGCTTCGCCAGAAGCGACTAGTCGCTTCCCGAATGCCTCTTTCTTGTACTAATTAATGTGTATGGTCTAGTCTTTCCAATGCCTCCTTCCTTGCCGCCAACGCACGCTAGATGGAGAGTAAGCAAGCTACCTTGCTTGCATTGCATTCGTTAAACGGTAGCTTCCGCGCCCTTCCTGCCTGCTTCAATTGATGTGAATGATCGTGTCTTCGACATCAATTTCAGTCTGATTAGATATGTCATTGAAACAAATCTGTTTTGTCTCTTTTTTCTTTTCGGATGATGAGGATGAGCCAGCTGATCCTAACATAATTTTGGAGGAGCCGGACGACGAAGCCTCAAAATCAGATAAAGATGTCTCCGACGCGACCGGACTTCCACTAGATTTTTATAGGGGTCAGGAGGGAAAAGATATGCAGTTTTCTATCAGTCCCAAGCAGATACTCCCCAGCTTCCACGGTCCGTTTACCGAGGAAGAGATGCGGGAGGACCCAGGCCCAGAGCAAGTTGGGTTGGGGTATAGAGCCGTAAGCGTAGTGGGGGTGACAGAGGATGTGCTCGTACGGTTCATAGTTGGGTATGATATTCTCGTGGATTGTTGGGAACATCCTCTATATTCGAAATATGCCTTTCTAGGAGCATTATGATCTGCAGCTCAAATGTTCCCTTATGAAGTCTCTATTGGTCTTATTCTTATTGTGCGCCTTGTGAGCACATTTGGATCCGCGAAGGCAATCGCTCGGATCTTCCCCTAACCCAACCCGAGAACGGACCGGAGGGAACCGCAGCATGAGGAATGTCCGCATCTCGTCGCAAGGCTCATTTTGAGTTTTGGGTCATAGGGCGGGCAGTGCAGTCCGGGGCACAAGGGTCCTGGTACTACCCAGGTGCGAAGAACCTCGGAGGCGACTGCAATGAGCAAAAATGTAACTCACCGGCCTAAATGACGAGCAAACACTCGAACGTGAGAGCAAGGGATCACCCAACGAATGGACGAGCTCCAAGGAGGGAGGAGAGAGGGAGGAAAGAACCATGCTTTCAGAGAAATGGCGGTCTGAATCCACTGTGACAAAAGAAAATAACAGACTAAGCCGTGCCGTAAGGGGGGCATTCTCCACACGGGACGGGGCCAAGGCCTTCATGTATGGGTGACAGATCGGCCATAGGAGTACTCCGGGATATACACCAGGGCAACTAATGTCAAGCATACGATGATGCCGCCCGTTTTCATTTCGTGAAAGTCCCCGGCAGAGGAAAGGGCTGTAGGTGATGGCGCGTTCTGCTTCTTAGGGCGATGAAATCGTTCCTATGGGATCGTGCGTGGCAGCTGGTATAGATGATGATGAAAGGCGGTCCGCTTGAACCGGGACCTATTCTCATAATAGGTAGCAAGCAAAGCTAAATAGGAAAGGGGGCGACTGATGACTGCCTTTTTCGTCAGAAATCAAAAAGGGTGGAATGTGGAGCTAATATGGCTGGCTACAAGTATAGCCAAAGAAAGATGAGACTGTCAGAGGACGCAGCGGGACTACCAGGGGAAAGCCCGCCCCCGCTAGCTAACATAGATATCTATTCTCGATGCGCATATTCGAGATTTAGAATCTCTTTCCGACCAGGCCAGGCCGAATCGGGCCACCACTTGGGATGGGAATGGCTCAGCCCACATGCATCATTTGATGAAAGCACTCCAGTCCAGTCGCCTCCGATCAGTGGCTTGTCAACCACCGGACCATTGCTCCTCACCAAATGCCCCTGCGTTGGGGCAACACAGCACATGACTTGTTCGCTCAAGGACCACACCCTCTCGAGAGCAGGATGCCGGCCGAGATGGAGCGCCAACCTAGACTTTCCTTGGGCTTGCCTTGCCCCAACATCTAAATATAGGGCGGGCACTGAAAAGGAAGCAGTGACGCCTTCTCGACGAAAGCTTAGCTTGGTAGGCGCAGCTTACTCACCCTACTCCCTTAGACAATGCAATGCTTTGAACACGAAAGTTTGCAGTTCAGCCCTCTTCTCCCATGCAGAGTCGCAGGCAGCGCCTCGGATAAAAGCACGGACGAGCCACATGCAGGGAAACTTGCACGTGTGGTTCTGGCCGGGGACCCCGGTATACTGTACTAATATGTGTAGGTCCCTGTAATTCGAGTGAGATTGTCATGGCGCAAAAGCAGATATGGTCTGGTATTCCCTTGTTCCCCGTATTGGTTATGTTCCTTATTCCTCGTCTAGCAGAAACTAATCGAGCTCCGTCCGATCTCCCAGAAGCGGAAGCTGAATTAGTTGCAGCATATAATGTAGAATATGCACGGGATGCGATCCTTAATAGTTCACTGTTGGCGGAAGCCAATGTCTCGGGGACTCATTCTGACTTAAACAAGGGGTGGGTCTTTACCAACTTCCAAATCCAAGATTTAGGGAAAAAAAGAGGGGCAGGGCACTCTTCATTCTTCATTCGAAACTCATGAATGTCATGTCGGAGGTTTTTGCCTTGTTATCAAAAAGGGGAGTTGGGTAAAGCAAACTCCCTGCTTGGACGAGCAGGGGGCTTAGTCAAGTAGAACCGGGTTGTGTTGCTTGATGCTTCGATCGAAAACAAATCAGTGGGGCCATGCTGGTATGACAGAATATGCGTTAGAAAGGTCAATCCCTCCCCCCTTTTTTATTTTTTTAATGAAAAACCGGGCCGAACTTCTAAAAAGCAGCCCACCCGCTTCCATAGAACAATATCGTGGCAACGCAGACCTAAGTGGATTTATTGGATCCTGGGGAACCATCACAAGTATGGCCGGCCTATAGAACGAGAATGCCGTGTCGTCCAGCAGAGCTTAGAAGAAGGTGACTCGGAGCCTAAGGAAGGTGACTCGCGCAGACAGCTGACTCCTTTTCAATAGAAAGGAATAGCCAAACCTACCCAGCTGGCTGGTCAATCTCAGTGATCTTATCGGCCGGCAAAGCGGAGACGGACGACCACGGTCCCGACCTTACCAGCACCATAGGTTTACTAATCAATGAAGCCCCTCAACCTACTATCTTTTCTTACAAACTCAACCAAGCCTTACCAAACCCCATGCTCACGACATGTTCTTGATATTGATTGAGTTGGAGGGAGTCAGAGACTACCACGGAATCCTTCCATAGTCACCCCGGTGACCTTCGTCACCAAAGCGTCACGACAGTTTCCAAGACCCCTCATATAATCTCCAGTGGGGATCAGTCGGAGCACGTAGGAATGCCGACCACTACATAAGCCACGTGTGGCTGAGGCGAGCAGCAAGCGGGGGAGAGTATTTTGAAGTACAAGAACGTTGGGGTGGGACGCTAGTACTTAAACTAGGGTTGCTTCTTAGCGCTAATCTTGCGTTTTTCAGTAGTTAGTTGTAGCACGCCTTCCCTCCTTCTCTCATTTCGGAAAGATTTGGCAGTAATTTCTTATGATGACCTGGTCGAGAGAGTACGAAACATCGGTGTAAAAGATTGAGTGGGATGGTTATTGTAAGGGGCGAACCAAGTGCTTGCGCGAAGAAGCGAATCAATCAGAATGGAGACAAGGAAAGGAATCGAGGCCCGGCCTGGTAGCGATGCCTCTCACGCGGATGGGAGTTACTTTTCTTTATCACCGTAAGTGTTACGAAATGGACCCGCATTCCCCTTTGCTTTTCTTTTGCAACTAAGCTTAAAAGAAACATAGTAGTCTTTCAAGCCATTAGAAAACTCATTAAGTGCTCTGTTGAGTGAATGCCTGTTGAGAAGCTTAGGTCATACATTTCCAGCTAATTAGAATACAACCATGAAGGTGGGGTTCGAATGCCATACAACTATTTATTCAGGTAAGTAGGATTGGAATGTAGTCCCTTTTTATTGGATCCGCCGCTCCATTAAGTTAAATTCAAAGTAGGTGTGGGTCTAGGTAGAGGAAGTCATAAATCAAGTATCAAGTATTGTTATAAATATCGTATATAGTAGTTGCCAAACTCACAAGCATCACACACTTCGATCTACTTTATTGAATAACTTAGCTAGATAGAACCGACTCAAGCTTTTAAATGAAAGAAGCAATAATGGCATAATTTCTGTCTCAAGACCTCTTGCAGCTACAGTCAATGCAGCACCTCCTTGATCAACATACCACACAGCCCATTACGCCTTGCTCTAGTCGCAGTATAAAGAGAGACTAGAACCTACTGGGGAGCCCTCGGCAGAGTCCCTATCGTTGGTGCAATAATTACACACAGAGTTCTGGAATTTCACATTTGTGAGAAGAAAGGGTATGTGTGTTTGAAAGGAGTGGTGCAAGAACGTATTCTGAGCCTCAGTCAACACAACTTGTTTCGCCTTTTTCGAACATCATTCTTATCAGGACCCTCCTTTATATAAACCACTCGTAGATATATACCTGCCTGTGGCCTCAGATGAATACATCGATAGATAAGAAGGGAAATGCATCATCTAGAAAGGCTTACTGAGGTTTAGGGACGTTTGTGTGATGGTGAGTAAGCGTACGATCCATCACACAAACGTCACCCTTGAAACAATTGTCGAAAATGCAGTGGATTATCTCAAGTATTTGAAACATGACGTCGAGCTTTTAGGTCATATCATGGTCAGGGCGCAACAGATCTTTTTTGAGTACTACAAAGTTGACATAGTTGATAAAACTACCATTGCGGCTATGGCCTTTACCATATGGTGAATGAGGTATCATGACGATAAGAGATGGAAGTTGTACGTTCCAACTAAGGAAGAAGACGCATTCATTAGGCGGGCATACTATGGTGGGCATGTAGATGTGTACAAGCCTTACGGGGAGAATTTGTATTATTACGATGCCAATTCGTTATATCCGTATATAATGAAAACATGTAAAATGCCCGGCAGGAAGGGGGTGTGGCATGACAATTTCTGTAACAAGAAATTGGACGATTTGTTTGGCTTTATACAAGCGTTGGTGTATATACCTAAGCATGTAAAGCATCCTTTTCTCCCATTTTGAGACCTTGATGGGAAGGCTCTGAAATTCGGAGTTGGGTACGTGTATGGATGTTACTTTAGTGAAGAATTAAAGCATGCTGTCAAATTAGGGTATGATGTTACGCCATGCTGTGGGTACTTGTTTGAGCCTATTGATAGTCCATTTGCAGAATTCATAGATGATATGTATTCAAGGAGATTAGATGCTAGAGATAAACAATTAGGAGCCAAAAGCTATATACACAAGTTGAGCATGAACAGTGTGTACGGTCGTTTGGGTATAAAGACCGAAAGCACTAAGGCTGTCCTTTGCTCTAAGGTTACAAGTCAAGTGTTTATGCATAAGAAAAAGGGTAAAGTGATCGATGTACTCGAACTGGGAGAGTATAATTTAATCACTCAACAGAGCACTTAATGAGTTTTCTAATGGCTTGAAAGACTACTATGTTTCTTTTAAGCTTAGTTGCAAAAGAAAAGCAAAGGGGAATGCGGGTCCATTTCGTAACGCTTACGGTGATAAAGAAAAGTAACTCCCATCCGCGTGAGAGGCATCGCTACTGGGCCGGGCCTCGATTCCTTTCCTTGTCTCCATTCTGATTGATTCGCTTCTTCGCGCAAGCACTTGGTTCGCCCCTTACTATAACCATCCCACTCAATCTTTTACACCGATGTTTCGTACTCTCTCGACCAGGTCATCATAAGAAAATACTGCCAAATCTTTCCGAAATGAGCGAAGGAGGGAAGGCGCGCTACAACTAACTGCTAAAAAACGCAAGATTAGCGCTAAGAAGCAACCCTAGTTTAAGTACTAGCGTCCCACCCCAACGTTCTTGTACTTCAAAATACTCTCCCCCGCTTGCTGCTCGCCTCAGCCACACGTGGCTTATGTAGTGGTCGGCATTCCTATGTGCTCCGACTGATCCCCACTGGAGATTATATGAGGGGTCTTGGAAACTATCGTGACGCTTTGGTGACGAAGGTCACCGGGGTGACTATGGTAGGATTCCGTGGTAGTCTCTGACTCCCTCCAACTCAATCAATATCAAGAACATGTCGTGAGCATGGGGTTTGGTTAGGCTTGGTTGAGTTTGTAAGAAAAGATAGTAGGTTGAGGGGCTTCATTGATTAGTAAACCTACGGTGCTGGTAAGGTCGGGAACGTGGTCGTCCGTCTCCGCTTTGCCGGCCGATAAGATCACTGAGATTGACCAGCCAGCTGGGTAGGTTTGGCTATTCCTTTCTATTGAAAAGGAGTCAGCTGTCTGCACGAGTCACCTTCCTTAGGCTCCGAGTCACCTTCTTCTAAGCTCTGCTGGACGACACGGCATTCTCGTTCTATAGGCCGGCCGTACTTGTGATGGTTCCCCAGGATCCAATAAATCCACTTAGGTCTGCGTTGCCGCGATATTGTTCTATGGAAGCGGGTGGGCTGCTTTTTAGAAGTTCGGCCCGGTTTTTCATTAAAAAAATAAAAAAGGGGGGAGGGATTGACCTTTCTAATGCATATTCTGTCGTACCGGCATGGCCCCACTGATTTCTTTTCGATCGGAGCATCAAGCAGCGCAACCCGGTTCTACTTGACTAAGCCCCATGCTCGTCCAAGGAGGGAGTTTGCTTTACTCAACTCCCCTTTTTGATAACAAGGAAAAAACCTCCGACCCGACATTCATGAGTTTTGAATGAAGAATGAAGAGTGCCCTGCCCCTCTTTTTTCCCCTAAATCTTGGATTTGGAAGTTGGTAAAGACCCACCCCTTGTTTAAGTCAGAATGAGTCCCCGAGACATTGGCTTCCGCCAACAGTGAACTATTAAGGATCGCATCCCGCGCATATTCTACATTATAGCCTGCAACTAATTCAGCTTCCGCTTCTGGGAGATCAGACGGAGCTCGATTAGTTTCTGCTAGACGAGGAATAAGGAACATAACCAATATGGGGAACAAGGGAATACCGGACCATATCTGCTTTTGCGCCATGACAATCTCACTCGAATTACAGGGACCTACACATATTAGTACAGTATACCGGGGTCCCCGGCCAGAACCACACGTGCAAGTTTCCCTGCATGTGGCTCGTCCGTGCTTTTATCCGAGGCGCTGCCTGCGACTCTGCATGGGAGAAGAGGGCTGAACTGCAAACTTTCGTGTTCAGAGCATTGCATTGTCTAAGGGAGTAGGGTGAGTAAGCTGCGCCTACCAAGCTAAGCTTTCGTCAAAAAGGCGTCACTGCTTCCTTTTCGGCGCCTGCCCTTTATTTAGATGTTGGGGCAAGGCAAGCCCAAGGAAAGTCTAGGTTGGCGCTCCATCTCGGCCGGCATCCTGCTCTCGAGAGGGTGTGGTCCTTGAGCGAACTAGTCATGTGCTGTGTTGCCCCAACGCAGGGGTATTTGGTGAGGAGCTACGGTCCGGTGGTTGACAAGCCACTGATCGGAGGCGACTGGACTGGAGTGCTTTCATCAAATGATGCATGTGGGCTGAGCCATTCCCATCCCAAGTGGTGGCCCGATTCGGTCTGGCCTGGTCGGAAAGAGATTCTAAATCTCGAATATGCGCACCGAGAATAGATATCTATGTCAGCTAGCGGGGCGGGCTTTCCCTTGGTAGTCCCGCTGCGTCCTCTGACAGTCCGTCTCGTCTCATCTTTCTTTGGCTATACTTGTAGCCAGCCATATTAGCTCCACATTCCACCCTTTTTGATTTCTGACGAAAAAGGCAGTCATCAGTCGCCCCCTTTCCTATTTAGCTTTGCTTGCTGCCTATTATGAGAATAGGTCCCGGTTCAAGTGGACCGCCTTTCATCATCATCTATACCAGCTGCCACGCATGATCCCATAGGAACGATTTCATCGCCCTAAGAAGCAGAGCGCGCCATCACCTACAGCCCTTTCCTCTACCGGGGACTTTCACGAAATGAAAACGGGCGGCATCATCGTATGCTTGACATTAGTTGCCCTGGTGTATATCCCGGAGTACTCCTATGGCCGATCTGTCACCCATACATGAAGGCCTTGGCCCCGTCCCGTGTGGAGAATGCCCCCCTTACGGCACGGCTTAGTCTGTTATTTTCTTTTGTCACAGTGGATTCAGACCGCCACTTCTCTGAAAGCATGGTTCTTGCCTCCCTCTCTCCTCCCTCCTTGGAGCTCGTCCATTCGTTGGGTGATCCTTGCTCTCACGTTCGAGTGTTTGCTCGTCGTTTAGGCCGGTGAGTTACATTTTTGCTCTTTGCAGTCGCCTCCGGGGTTCTTCGCACCTAGGTAGTACCAGGACCCTTGTGCCCCTGACTGCACTGCCAGCCCTATGACCCAAAACTCAAAATGAGCCTTGCGACGAGACGCGGACATTCCTCATGCTGCGGTTCCCTCCGGTCCGTTCCCGGGTTGTGTTAGGGGAAGATCCGAGCGATTGCCTTCGCGGATCCAAACCTGCTCACAAGGCGCACAATAAGAATAAGACCAATAGAGACTTCATAAGGGACCATTTGAGCTGCAGATCGTAATGCTCCTAGAAAGGCATATTTCGAATATAGAGGACGTTCCCAACAATCCACGAGAATATCATACCCAACTATGAACCGTACGAGCACATCCTCTGTCACCCCCACTGCGCTTACGGCTCTATACCCCAACCCTACTTGCTCTGGCCCTGGGTCCTCCCGCATCTCTTCCTCGGTAAACGGACCGTGGAAGCTGGGAGTATCCGCTTGGGACTGATAGAAAACTGCATATCTTTTCCCTCCTGACCCCAATAAAAATCTAGTGGAAGTCCGGTCGCGTCGGAGACATCTTTATCTGATTTTGAGGCTTCGTCGTCCGGCTCCTCTAAAATTATGTTAGGATCAGCTGGCTCATCCTCATCATCCGAAAAGAAAAAAGAGACAAAACAGATTTGTTTCAATGACATATCTAATCAGACTGAAATTGATGTCGAAGACACGATCATTCACATCAATTGAAGCAGGCAGGAAGGGCGCGGAAGCTACCGTTTAACGAATGCAATGCAAGCAAGGTAGCTTGGTTACTCTCCATCTAGCGTGCGTTGGCGGCAAGGAAGGAGGCATTGGAAAGACTAGACCATACACATTAATTAGTACAAGAAAGAGGCATTCGGGAAGCGACTAGTCGCTTCTGGCGAAGCTTAACAAAGGCCGACTACTACATAGAGACAACTACTACCAGTCATGAGCAATAGTGAAGCCGTCAGAGGCAGAAGCTGTCGCTTGACGGACGAAGCCGAGCCGATACGATAGGCGGGCGAAGTGAGCGAGACCAAGACGGGCCAGACGTGGAGTGGCGAAGGGGGCCTACTATACGTATACGTGATTAGGAAGCGGTTCAAGACATCGAACGAAAAGCCAAGTGAACTAATGAACAGTGTGATTGATCAGACAAGTACCAAGGAGCAAGAAAACGTGTGCGCTTTAGCAAGGGATGAGTGCGAAATCCGTTGCTTGTTCTTTCGGTAGCCTTCTTTCATTTCCAAATTTGCTTGCGAGCAGTCCTTGCATTAGTATGAGTTCGTTGACCGCGTAAGGGCGATCCATCTTGATGACGAATTCCACGATAACGAGAAATAGAAATTAATCGTTCGATGTCTGCTCGTTCTCCCCTCTTCAATTCCCAATGAACAACATGATCTTGAGCTATCATTTGTTCAATTTGGTCGATCTGATACTTAGTTAACTCATTCATCTTGATGTTCCCACTGATACCTAATCGATAACGAAGCTGAATGGCTTTTTTCGGTCCAATTCCATCCATTTTTGTTGAGGCAATTCTGACTTGTTCATCGGGAAGTGATCTAGCTGCTGAGATATATGACATTCTTTATCCTTATCTTTTCCTGGTCTTCTCGGCTGGAATCTACAATCTACACCTCTCCAAACACAAACGCAATATCTTGAGTACCCGAAACCATGTTCAGTGCTGCAAAAGCGCAGCTGTAGCCCCCTAGAATCTTCGGCTCCTCGTTTTTATTCAATTATGAAATGACTCATTTTGATGGAGATTTGTAGCATCATTCAAGTAAATACAAATTGAGATCGTAGAAACATGAGCTTGTGAGATAGCTACACCTAATTCCAGACCGGTTAATGCTAGAACTATAAATAAGGGACCAAGATCTCCTATGAAATAGAAAATATTATTCAGAAATAGCATAGTCCAAGCAAACCCACTTAAAATCTTTACTAAACTATGACCGGCCATCATATTAGCAAATAAACATATTCCTAAGCTTAATGCACGAAAACAATAAGTGATTAGCTCAAGGAGTACTAAGAAAGGTGCTAACGGCAGTGGGACTCCCGCAGGTAATAAGAAGCTAAAAAAATGAAGCCCATGTCTTTGAAATCCAACGATCGTAATGCCTATAAAAATGGAAAATGAAAGAGCCAAAGTAATGAGAAAATGACTTGTCACTGTGAAGCTAAAGGGTATCATACCCTGGGGATTACGAAATAACAAAAAAGTAAAAGTGACCGAGATGCGAGGGAAAAACTTTTGTTTCACATTTCCAGAAAGACCACCTATTTGTTCGTTTACCAGGTTCAGCACGAAATCATAAATAAGCTCGACCAAGGATTGCCATGCATTTGGCACTGACTTTCCACCTCCCTTTTCCGTAACAACAAAAAACAGAAAAACGACCAAAACGACAGTGAGCAGCATATACAAGACTGAAATTGTAAATGTAAAATAAAATTTGCCCACATGAAGATCAATTATTGGGTAAATGACAAATTGATCCAATGGGGTTTCCAAAAAAAGCTGATTCGAAGCACTTACAACGCTACCTGGCGGGGAGTCTTCGGCCCTCCATATTTCGTTATAAAAATTAACAAAGCCCGCGTTCCAAGTGAAGCTTTCGCGCCCCTTGAAATGTAAATCTGCGAAAGTCTCCCTTAGAGACGGGAAAGAATCCACGCCCAGAAACTGGTTACAAAACCAGGTAACATCGTATGCAGGTGGCAAAGCCAATTCTGCCTGCTGCATGTATGACTCTACCATTTTTGTGATTTCAAAAAGCAAAGCCTGTGTATTTCCGGTCGCAATTCCATACATTTTTAAAAGGAGGTTCATGTCTTTCAAGGTAGGTGCCTCCACCCCTTCCAAAAGCCGGTTCACAAGCTGCGGATCCAATGCAGGTTGGGAAAAATTAAAAATAAAAGAATGGACGTGAGAGACGCTTTGTGCTGTTTGTGTTATGAAATCGAATTTGTTCATCTCCAGGTAACTCCATCTTTTTCAGCTCTGCTCGCTCACTTTTGAAAGGAAAGGAGACTGATCTTGACGTCGGCGTTGGTTTTTCCAACGAAACGAATATTTTTTGGATTGAGATTTCACATAAGCATTGCACAATGATCCGCATTAGGCGGGGAGCAGCAATGATACCGCTGGCCGGGAATAAGTACCTATCCCTCTACTACTTACGATGTTTTTCGTTCTATTTAAATCCTGCGTCGAGCCGATGTTTCATTGATCGATACCGGGCACATCCATCACATCAACTATTTCACTTTTCATACGCATTTATTGACGGACCGGTAAACTAGACCCGAAAAACTCCTATTTTTAAAATGAAAGACCCATCACAAAATTATGGCGCAACGCTATGACGAGCGTTCTCACAGGCCGGCACCTCGATGCATCCGTCTCAAGAGTTGTACACCTTACATGTGCTTCACGCCACAATCTCTCACTTTCTGCTCCTCCATCTGTCTCCATCATATAATCGATCTCACCTCTCATGTCTGAGTGAAAAAAACCATATTTGTTAGTATATATCAAGGCCGAGAGGACACGTTCCTCTCATGTCGAGATTAGTATTAGGGACCCTTAGTATTATTAACCGGTTACTATACGTACATGCAGTGAGACAATCAATCTATGCTCTCATTCACATTTCATTCTAGCACTGACGACTCCAGCCCTATCTATCCCTAGAAGCAAATGGACCCTAGAAGCAAATGGAATAAGTCCGATGGAACACTCGGATTGGAAAAGATAATTATACTTATAGGCATGGATGAAAAAAAAACCGGAAGTCTTGGCTGTATGACAAATGCTCAAATAATTGAGCCGCATATTCAGATCCAAACGATCAAGAAACGATCCCAGACTGCTCAAGATTATCTGCGCAGGATCAAATTCCAGTCTGATCAACTTGCAGCAGCAGGAGAACCTGTGACAGACAAAGATCTTGTCTTGTACACACTTGGTGGATTAGGCAGAGACAACCACTGATCAGATTCAGCTGACCTTAGAGGGGACCGAGATGGTGGAGAATAGCCACCAAGGAGAGTGGCAGAAGACATCATATCCAAGGACCAAGAGAGCAGCAAATAAGATGAAATGTAAGTCACCAGTCAAAGCCATGAGGAAGAGCTCAAGGATTCAGGACACTGGGCTGACCATCCAGGAGAAGGCGACACAGAGGGTATCACAAAAGAATCTGGAAGGTAATCCCTCTTGCTCCAAAAAATCTTTTGCTATCCTAAATGCTGTCCCTAATACATATTATTATGAGATTGCTTCCAAAAAGTAATATGAAACTAAAAGGATCCAATGAAGAACCGGGGAATAGCTTATATCCAGTCCTTCTCTATGACTTGCCGAATAGACTTATTCGCAGCCATACACTGTCTTATTTAAAAGAGTCCCCTGTCTCGTGAACGATCGAACTTGGTAAACTTTGAAATAATCATTTAGATAGCATTAGCCGCTTTTCTTCCTTTTCTCTGCCAGTCTTTCAAGTTCTCACCCTCTCAGAAAAGAAGGGAAAGTCTTCTTACTAGCTAGCTTTTATATCTCGCGAATAGGGAGTTAAGGAGTGTAACTATAACCTATTTGTCACAAAGTTCAATACTCTCTAGAGGAGGTAAATCAATGGATACGGGTACGCCTGGTTGAAGCAGCCCCTACACTTCTATGGGTTGTTCCAGCCTCTTCTAGTGGGTGGTTTTTCATTTCTACAGCAAGTGCTTGGTTCAAAAAAAGCTTATGAGTTGAGATCGTCCTCAGCTACGGATTGGGGGCAGCATTCTCAGATTACTTGACTTGCTGCTAGCTTAGAGGAGAGAAAAAAAATCCTGCTTTCATTTACCTTTAAGTCTGAGAGAAGGCTTTTTCTTTCTATTAAAAGATCACAAATCAGAGGGGTGATCAGTCCTCTTTCAATCCTTCATCTTCTTATGAGTAGCCGCCACAGGGGGTCCTCAGTCTGAATCCTCCACTAGCATTGGACCAACAGTCAGTCTAGCTCTCGCTCTTATCCAATTTCCTTATCCTTTCAGGGCAAGGTCGGAGTAGTAGGAAAATACAATTTCTTTTGTTGCATGCGGACCCGCTTGTGAGACTGAAGAAATTGAAGCTAAATGACAATCGTAACCTACTTGCTTACAGGATCCTTAAGAAACTGTGGACTTTTGCACCTTTCTGTCTAGCTTGAGTTATCTTTTAGTTCTCTCCCCTCGGCAAAGTGGATAGGAAAGAGTCTTGCTTCCATTCCACTAGCCAAGAATAAGGAGAGTGACTTTCTCTTTTAAACCTCTTAAGCTGACTTGAAAAAAAAGTGGTACACCCCTCAGAGATATAGGGACCGCCATGCTCGTCCACTTTCTTGATAAATGACTCGATGCATTTTCTCTTCCTTGCCACTGAGACTGAGACATATCAAAAAGATCTATTACTAAAAGGAGATTGGGATCATCCTGTTGTTACCGGATGATGGGAATAACTAAGCATAAATTTGGAAATGAGCACGAAATGTCTATAAATGAATTTTCTCATTATTCGTTATTTCCGGGTCTTTTCGTTGCATTCACTTACAACAAGAAACAACCACCAGCGTTTGGTGCAGCACTTGCATTTTGGTGCATTCTTCTTCCTTTCCTTGGTCTTTCGTTCCGTCATATTCCAAATAACTTATCTAATTACAACGTATTAACCGCTAATGCACCTTTTTTTATCAAATCTCAGGGACATGGTCTAATCATGAGGGTAGTATTTTATCATGGTGTTGGATCCCAAGTTTTTATGGATTCCTTTTTTGTTACCGGGGTCGACCCCAAAGCCATAATGTCTCAAAACGAAGAGGCTATAGAGAAACTTTGATTTTTTCCTTTGTCTCAAACTTCGTGAAGAACTCCATTCTGTCTCTCCAACAAAAAAGTCGGGTTGCGCCCCAGTTGTACACTCCCTTCGTTCAGAGAACCCTTGTTGATTCTGAACTTCGTTCGCAAAGTAAGCATCCTTTTAACGGGCCAGCCCTTTTTAATGCGCCGCTTGACCCTGTTTTGAAAATGAGCTTTGCTCTTCTGGGCGCTGGGCGCTCCCGTGGTTCGCGAGAAGGAAAAAGGACTAATCTTTTGTTACATCTGGCACGAGATGAAAAAGAGAGAGCTTCGTCTATCGATGAACAGCAATTGACGGAGCTCTTGGCATTGCTTTGTTTTTCTCTCCTTTCCTATCAGCGAGTTCCGATCCTTTTGTTCGAAATTTCTTCGTTCGTGCCGAACCGCTTGCAGAATCAAATCCAGTTCCACAAGATCCTATATCAGCTATACATCCTCCTTGCATTTATGCCGGAGATGTCGCCAGTGCTATGGGCTTTGGGTTATGTAGATCAAAAATGATGAACGGGATTGTGGCACTCCACTCGCCGCCAATGCGGAAGGATGCCGCCGAAAAGAATGGAACGCTGCTTTGCTCTGCTGGATGCGTCGGATCCCATATAAGAAGCTCGCTCTTTACCCGATCATTCAAACATTTTGTGGGCGGCGCGCCTGCTCTATTGTTGCGTAGCAATAGAAGCCTTCTCATGCTGCTTCGGTGGCGCTTTTTCGCCTTCTTTCGCTCTGGACAGGAGCGCTAATGGACACGGGGAGGGAGCAGGGGAAGCGTGTCGTTCGTAATGGAAAGAAAGACACCACTACTTCGCCTCTTTGTTGGACCGCCGGCGCGAACACGGTGGTCTCTGACCAGGACCAGGAACCAATTCGAATTTGGATCTTGACATGTCGGTTGTTTTTAACCGTAGGCATCTCGCCAGGAAGTTGGTGGGCTCATCATGAATTAGGTCGGGGTGGCTGGTGGTTTCGGGATCCCGTAGAAAATGCGTCTTTTATGCCTCGGGTATTAGCCACAGCTCGTATTCATTCAGTAATTCTACCCCTTCTTCATTCTTGGACCTCGCTTCTGAATATTTTGACTCTTCCATGCTGTGTCTTAGGAACCTTTTCAATACGGTCCGGATTGCTAGCTCCCGTTCATAGTTCCGCTACAGACGATACACAAGGAAGATTTTTATGGCGGTTCTTCCTTCTAATTACAGGCATATCTATGACTCTTTTTTACCATATGAAGCAGGAGGCATCGGTCCGTAGAACCTATAAAAAAGAGATGGTTGTGGCGCAAAGTACTCTTGTGCACCTACGTCACTCGGCTCGCGCGCAACCCCGCCCCGTTATGTTATGTTATGGAAGAATTTAGCTTCTTGCTGGGCTGGTTATTCAGAGCCAGCAACTGGCTGCCGGATTTCGTCCCGTCCGTAGCGCTTCGGAAGTCACTCTAGCGTGGCGCTGCTGGATACTTCTGATCAATAGGAATAGGAGGGAAAAAAAAGCTTATGATGAGCATCTATTGGAGTCGATCATTTCCAAGATCTAATTCTAGTTTCTTATTATGTAGTGGAAACGCCTCACAATCTTCAGTTTTACGCTTACGCTTAAGGGAAGAAATGTTCTTGGTGGATGCAGGCCCTGGTACCCCCAAAATTTGTATGCAAGATGAGCTTATAGGACTGCCAATCAAGCAAGCCACCAGGTTTGAGAATAAGGTGGGATCCAAGAATGTAGTGGCTGGTGAATCACTGATCAAAAAGCGGATTTTTGAGAGATTCTTCATCGATCTAGTGGCTGGTGAATCATTGATCAAAGAGCGAGCAGCCGCCAGGTTTAATGATTTTGTGGGATCCCTGGATGTAGCGGCTGGCGAACCGCTTCTTCTTCCACAAAGATTCAGACAAAACCGAGCTTGGATAGAACTGAAGAAGATTTGGCGAACGAAGAAAAAGGTAAAAGGGTTTATTATAAAAAAAATCAAAGGAGGTTATTCAGTAGCCATCGCGGGTTTCATTACTTTTCTTCCATTCAAAAAAGCTCTTCTAAAAAAAGGATAGCGAATGATCGATTCACCATTGATAGCATTAACCATAAAAGGAGGGATATTGTGATAATAGCGGCAGATCAAACAAGAACTTGATGAAAAGATAGAAAAAAAATTATGAAAAATCCGAAGCCCACCTTAATCCATTTTGTTGAGGATCTTGCACTTATTCTGGCCCTATATTTACATAGCCAAGAAAGGCTCTGGCGATCATGCGTGACTGGCGGAGCGCCTATCGCCCTGGCACGGCACTCTAAAATGCATGTTGGGTTGGGCCAGCAAGAAGACTTCGACTAGGGAGACGAAGAATGGAATTGAAGAAGGCAGCATAGTCTAAGATAACAGAATGGAACAGCAACCAACAAGTAAGTGGTGGATTTGGATGGAGTCTCGCAGAAGAAGAGTACGCGCGCTAGCGCGCCCCAAGACGTCAGTCCTTTTTCTGCTTGCTGGCCAAGGTCAGTTTACTGAATCCCCCTTCCAAACACCAACCCAATCTCCATTCCTTGATGAGAAATGAGCAAGACCATATGTTTCTCAAAAATATAGCCCCTATATAAACCTAGCCCTTACTACCCGAACTTCTTACCTTCAAATAGGACTAACTGCCCGAACTCGCTTGCTTATCTTCTACGATCTAATTAAGTTAAGCAGTGGTTATTTTTTTAAGTGACTAGAACTTCTATCAACTACTATTCTAGCACCCAGCTGTGCCATGTGTTTATTCTATTCTATTCTATTCTTCAGGTATTCCTTTGAATAACTCATCTTTTCAGGTAAGACAATTTGAAGATCTTCTTAGTCAGCCTATCTGTATTCTTATCCTCTAGTGCGGATCCAATCAGATTTTATAAAGCCAAGGCCTGACATCCATTGTGGGGATCATCTTTTATCGGGAGACATGGCCTGGTGGTTTCTGATCGAGATTCCTAATCAATAGGGCGAAGAGCTCTTCGCATGATCTGGTCCTACCTTTTGTCTACGCTATTTTTTTGTCCCTTCTCAGCTGCTGTCCTTACTCCGGATAAATTGGAACACATTGATTCCGTTCGTTCCTGCCCTTCGCTTCAGGCCATAGTGCTTCTGAATTATTTCTATACCCCTTTGATGATGCATCCTCTGACTCTCGTGGGTAAACTCCTACTTGATTAGTTAGAACTTCTCTGTCTCAACTCGTGGACCTATCTATCTTCTTCTTTTTAAGAGATAGGGGTTTGCTATTCTCACGGATTTCTCATATTTATTTACCCCATTGAATAGTTTTTGCCTTGTTTCAGCCCTTCCTTCATCTGAACCTTCCAAGTACTAATCTATCTTTATGGGGAAGACCCTTCATCTGACCTCCGGGCTACCCTGTCAATTGTAAAAAGTAGTTGAGTCGTGTCTCGCAGGAGCAAAAAGAGTGAAATGAGGATGTAAGCCCCCTAGGTCTTCCTCTTCCTTCTAAACTAATTGCTTTCGCTTGACTCTTCCAGTAAAAAAGTATACTGAGTGGTTGAAGGAAAGCGAAAAGGAATGGCTTTTTCATGTACCAGATCCGGTGAGCCAGACATCAAGCAAAAATGGACATACAATCAAAGAGTAAGGAGCAGTTATTTGCAATGACGGGTGGATTGGTCAGAGCTGCAAGGAGAGACTCGGTTATGGCACGATAAAGAGCTTGCTTCAATGCTCGGATTCAGGTAGAAAGTAAGAGCAGTAGCATATTCATAGGAGAGCTTTGTACTTGAAATTAGTAGTCCCGGTAGTTGGAAAAAAAATCTCTGAATACAGATTCAAAGCATCAAGATAGGTAGTCCTATCATTAGTTGGCCAGTCATAGCAATTTAAGTAGAAATCTTGCTTCGGGATCAGATCATTCAACTAAAGCTGTCAGGCCGGGTAGGCTTTGAGGAACATTGGGGGTTCCTTATGTTGTGACTGAGCAGATATGTCTATTGTGCCCGGCAAAAACAGATTTGCAAGGAGTTTGCCAAAGGCTTTCTCATTCGGAAAAAAACAATTTCAAGTATATTTCCCTTCTCCATTCTCTGCTCGGATGATTGCCGCTTGTGTGAATTTCATTGCTGTGGGTCCCGTGTGTGCTTGAATAAGATTGTTTTAGGATTCTATTTAGTTGAATTTCTTGACTCCGCGGTGCTGGCTATCGAGTTTATGGCGCCGCCGACCATCCAAAAATTCAAAGATGGCGTCGGCATTTACTTATTATGCTCTCTTCTAATAGTGGTCCCTTGGTATTCAGGTTGTAAAATCCTGATAGGAAAGTCGACTGTTATACCTTGTTTTTGTAATGGCCTATCTTCTTTAGAAAGCCGAAAGATAAGGATTTCGCAAAACTTTTGCGTTCCTTTTTCTTTGAAAAGAAAACCTTACCATTTTTGGGCCGCTGTTACCATTTCCATTTCCTGAACCTAAACCTAACTAATACTTAGTTGTTTCCATTTCCTCATCTGGTGATAGATCCTCATCTTCTTCTGGCTCAAATCCCTTTTTCATATCCAGGGCAGGCTTTAGGTACGCTTTAGTTTGAAATCATTAAAGATATGCTCGACCTCGTTTATGTCCATGGTATCATCGTATGTATCTTCTACTATCAACCAGATGAGATAGGGCTTTGAAAGGTCAGAGTCAGTCTCCTCTTTTTCTTTTAGGTCATTTGGCAGTTCCCCAACCAGCTTTCTCCCCGAGAAAGCCTTCCTGAGATTCAAAGAAAAAGGTTTGAAGGTTGATCTCTGGGATCAGTGATAGTTCGAAACCAGCAAAGGGAGGCTGAAAAGCCGTAGTGCTAACGCACGCCCTGTAGTTTTGAAGCTAAAAAGA
Source organism: Triticum urartu (assembly GCF_056163025.1). Classification (NCBI taxonomy): domain Eukaryota; kingdom Viridiplantae; phylum Streptophyta; class Magnoliopsida; order Poales; family Poaceae; genus Triticum; species Triticum urartu. Next base: position 136,240,142 of record NC_141876.1, on the reverse strand, counting down.
CAGCAGCGAGCTCCGCGTCGAAAAGCGAAGCAAGCCGCGCTAGCGCGCTACTCTTCCTTTATGAGCGAGACTCTATCCAGATCTACTGATCTAAGAACTCCGCGAGCGAACTGAGCGAGCCATGAGGCGCCTATCGGCAAGG